>NC_137616.1:43419212-43526712 GCF_963280865.1 Gymnoscopelus braueri | reverse complement strand
CCCAAAGTCCATGCCAATGTTGTGTATGAATTTGACGATGCAGTCTGGCGTCTGGCATTTTGTTTTGAAATACAAAATGACTTTCCTTTTTCGTCAGGCCTGGTATGGCCGACTCCAGAGGATGAAGAAGACAAAGAACTTAGAACCTGAGAGACAGAGAAACCTCAAGAAGATCCAACAGGAACATATTTATTTGTTGAGATCTTAAATGGAACTGTATTCAGTTCAATTCAATTCAATTCAAATGGCTTTATTGGCATGAGAAAACATACGTTTACATTGCCAAAGCAAAAGTGGAACAATACAATAAAATAAAATAATGTGTGTACAATTAAAAGGGAATATATATAATCAGGGGTCATCAATATGTCCGTACAAGGACAAATGTGTCTGTGGCAAAGACTTGGCCTTGTCTGTCACAAATCAGTTACAGACCTATTATGGTCATTCAAGGCTATCTCTTTATGTGTTTCTGGTAGTATTATTGTCTGCTCATTTTGTAAGTCTGTGGCAAAAATAAAAATTTGACAAAAATGTCCACCCTAAGCCAACATGGAGATGACTCCTGGATATAATGTGTACACAGAGCTGTTACATTGCAACTAAGGGTAATCTAACTTACAAAATCAAAAGAATTGTGCATTTGCTGTCATAAATTGTTAGCCTATATATATCCACATAGGAAAGGTTAGCTTGGGATAAGCTTTTGCAAAATTGTGCACAAATAGCAGTTTTTTTTTCAAAAGTGTTTAAAGGTAATTGCTCTGTTTGTATATGTACAGTGTGTCTTCAATTTACAATTTACAATTTAAGCATTTAGCAGATGCTCTTAATCCAGAACGATTTACAGTAAGCAAATGCGTATAAATAGTCATCTAGGATCATAGGTACATTCTTCTGCTGATATACATGTTTTCTTTTTCTTTGAGAAACCACGAATGGATCCTGCATATTTATAAACCCATGGGACTCTATTTCTTCCATAGATACAAGCTTTTGCCATATTTCAATATACTATTTTTCGACCTCCAGTGACAAGGTACTTGGCATATAGCCAAAGCTATTTAGCATCAGGATGTGCCCGACTATTTCATCAGAGGACTACCAAAAACTGCTTCAAAAGATAGCAGTGCTGGAAACGGAATTACACCGTTTAAGAGTGAACGTGGAAGTGAATCAACATTATGGGATTCCACAGTCTCAGAGCAACGGACAAGACCGTGCCAACAAGCAGCCACCTAGCACTAGTGTGGCTTCCGATAAACCCCAGGACAAGGCCTTCTCATGGAACACTCTCGGGGCAAAGCCAAAGAATTTGAAGGGGCGATTAACTGGCAGAACTCGGAGCCCTGTGATTACAGATCTGACCGGCTGGCCTGCACTACCACCCCCGCATAGTGCGTCCTCCACCCCCCTTCAACAGTGGAAAACTGCCAAAGGGAGAACTACGAACAAATCTCCCAAAACATCGAGTGTGCAGCTGGGTAACAGATTCACCCCAGCAAATGGCTTTCAACTACGTGCACCAATGAATCTGTACACTTTATTGACAATTTCAACATTTTCTTCGATAGAAGACACCTTTTTTCAGATGGCTTTCAGCTGAACAAACTGGGGGCACAATTATTCTTGTCAAACGTTTTCTACACACTGCGTGTGCCTCCGCCAACCTCTGCCAAGGCCAGAACACAAGATTACAAAACAACAGATAATGCTGTGTTTATCTGCTACCGCTGCAGAAGAAAGTGAGTGGATCTGTGTGGATGAATATGCTGCTACTGAAGTTGAGGGGGGCGAAGCCTCACCCCCCCCCCCCTCCCCCCTACCGAGGATGGTGGAGTAACAGCCACAACTAATGAGCTCACTGATAGTGAAGGCGCGGAATTAAAAACAATTAATTAAGGAGTCGATCAGTGAGGAAGAATTTCAAACTCCAACACCCTTCTCCTCTTCATCATCATCTTTTTCCATATCTCCATTACAGCTTCTGGAATTTACCAGCAGCATGAATGACTTGATTAATGCGGGGATTAGACTCACCCCCCAAATCAAACGCCAGGCTCCACAACCCCAAATCAAACGCCAGGCTCCACAACCACCAACCAGATAGCCTTGTAATGAACAAGGTTTACAATATTTCCACTGTTATCTCAAATAGAGCAAATTCAACTTGCATTCCCAGTAAATTCAACAGCCCAATAGTAGAATGCCTTAAGGGGGTCAGAGTGAGTAACCTTGTTTTTATAAACACTGCTCCCAAAATTACTCCCTCTGCTTTCATTAATAATGTGAGTTGTATTGATATGAAGACTGCACAAGAGCTGCAAGCTTGTGATGGCTTAACATGTATTCATTTGAATATTAGGAGCATGGCTCTCAAACTGGATTTTATTAATATTCTGATTAATGGGGGTTCCCCTGATGTGTTTGTCTTATCAGAGACTTGGCTGACTGAGTTTACACTGGACTCTGATATTGCCATAAATGGCTATAACCTTTTTAGAATAGACAGGAAATCAAGAGCTGGTGGGGTTGTAATCTCAGTCAGGGAACAACTAGCTGCACATGTCCTTGAAATGTCATCTATCCCTAATCGTTTTGAATATATTGTTTTAGATATTTGTCTGGGTGGTGATATCCACTGCACTGTTTTTGGTACTTATCGTCCCCCTTCAGCGCCAGTTTTGGCTCTGGAGGAATTTGGGGTGCTGGTGACAAAATATGTGTCTTCAGAGGTTCTGATTTTGCGAGACATGAACCTTGCTAATGGCTTGCTAATAATTCTTCCCGGCTGAAGCAGCTTTGTATAGATTTAAACCTTTCTCAGCTCATCCAGCATACTACCAGACCAAACATAAATAACCCCTCTAGATTGACTTTGATAGACCTAGCTCTAACTAACAGACCAGCCAAATACCCTTATAGCAGGGTTTTTGCTCAAGGTGTCAGTGACCATTGCCCCATAGTCTGTGTTAGAGTTGCTAAAGCTGATCAAATCAAGGGGCGGATGATTATTAAACGTAATTTTAAAGTTTTTAATGAACAGGATTTTTTACATGATTTATTTAATTCTGATTTGGACAGGGTCATTTCAACTCAAGACCCTGACCTAGCTCTTAATCTATTTCTTACTATTTTTAATTCTGTTACTGAGAAACATGCCCCCTATAAGAATTTTAGAGTAAAAAAATCGATCAAGTCCCTGGTTTTCAGCGGATCTCAAAGAGGCTCTCCGCCACAGAGATGTGGCCTGGTCAAAGGCCAGAAGTTCTGGTGATCCAGCAGACTGGTTATCTTTTAGATTACTGCGAAATAAAGGTATCAGTATGGTCAGAAAGGCTAAATTAGATTGTTATTTATCTAGTTTCACCAAGACACAAGGTAATGCGGCTAGTTTCTGGAAGGTTGTAAAATCACTAAAAGCTAGGCCTGCCTCCTCTCTCCCATCGCAGATTAGCAGTGAAAGTGGGGTTGTTCTAAATAAATTAGGTATTTGTGATGCTTTTAACAATCATTTTATATTATCTAGCCATCTATTTGACAGGCAGTCTGTCAGTCAAGCGCCATCAGATCAGGATGGGGATTCAGTCACTGACAACTTACTCAACTTGTCCCCGCCATGCTTTTCATTTAGACCAGTAACCCACTCAGAGGTTTTAACCGCACTCTCACAAATATGCACTAAGAAGTCTAAGGGTGCAGATGACCTTAACCCGTATCTACTGCATCTTAGTGCATATATAATTGCTGCACCACTTGTCCATATTTTTAATTCATCACTTACCTCAGGCTCACTTCCTGCAGTATGGAAAGATGCACAAGTTATTCCACTTCATAAAGGTGGTGATCAGTCGGATTTAAATAATTATAGGCCAATATCAAAATTGTGCTGTTTAGCCAAGATCCTTGAATCCCTAGTCAGTTCACATTTACTTACATTCCTGAGCATGCACAACATACTCCAACCTCAACAGTCAGGGTTCAGACCTGGACATAGTACGGTGACAGCTTGTCACAAATAACATAGTAACTGGTCTAGATAATCACCATCACTGTGCTGCTATTTTTATTGATCTTTCTAAAGCGTTTGATACTGTGGACCATTATATTTTATTACAAAAGCTAGCCTCCATTGGCTTGGATGATCTCTCGGTCAGATGGTTTTCCAACTATCTGACGGGTAGAACTCAAGCTGTTGTGGCTGATGGTTTTAAATCCAGTTCTTTGTCAATTGTGGCCCCCGTTTTATTCACTCTTTATGTTAATAATATTGCTCTCCCCTCTCCGCACTGTGATGTCCATTATTATGCAGACGACACAATTTTATACAGTATTGCCCCAACGCTGGAAGTGGCCACTGCAAATTTGCAGACTGACTTCAATAGGTTTCAATGGGCTCTAATTAACCTTATAAACTCAAAATGCATGGTATTTACTAGGTCTCCAAATATAAATCCCTTTACTGGTATTTACACTCTTAAAGGCAAACAAATTGAGCTGGTCACATCTTATAAATACCTCGGCATTTGGCTAGATGCCAAACTCTCATTTAAGGTTCATGTGGAGAACCTAATCAAAAAATTAAGAGGTCAAATTGGCTTCCTTTACAGAAACAGGTCCTGTTTTTCTTTTACCAGCAGAAAGACTATTGTTCAATCTGTAATGTCTGTATTTGATTATGGGGATACACTGTATGCATGCTTCACTCTCCACACTGAAGCCTCTGGATGCAGTCTACCACAGTGCCTTGCGTTTTATTACTGTATTTTATATGATAAAGTGGGTTGGCCATCTCTCGCAGTTTGTAGAGAGCAACATTGTATTTTATTTATTTATAAGGCCTTGTGTGGTAAACTTCCTTTACACCCAACCTCGCTTTTGGAACCAAAGGTTACTGGTCACTCAACACGTTCACAAACACACATTAGATATACCAGTCCACGTAAGAGCAGTGAACATGGCAAAACTGCTTTCATGTATTATGCTCAACACAAATGGAACAAACTTCAGGACTCTCTGAAACTGGTGCGATTGGTCTCAATAGAGACATTCAGGGTGCTTCTTGAGGACTCACTACATAGTGACTGTACCTGTTTCATGTAACACTGTTTATTTGCATCTGAATCTTAAATCTCTGTGTTGTTATCCATGTCCTCACTGTATTGTCTGATTCACCGCATTATTTTAATGCTGTTTTATGCTTCTGCTTTTCTTTTTTTCTTTATTGTTAAAGTTGTGACATTGTAATGTGATTCAAATGTTTGTTATCAGGGCGTCCTTGAAAAAGAGAGCTTGCTCTCAATGGGTTTCCCTGAATAAATAAAGGTAAAAGAAAGAAAAGAAAGAAAGAACCTATCATCATTAGTCTAAACAGTAGAATATCCAAGAAATCAATGTCTGTGTACCGAGGTCACTCGATGCAGACAGTGTAGGAATACACACAATTATTAGTAGTCTTTAAGGTGGTTGTGTTCCGTTTGATATCTTTCTACTATCACAGCAGCTCACTCTCTTGCTGCTGTATTAACACATTGTTGTACTTCGCCCAGCAGATATGGGAGTTTTTTGTCATTAGTCATGTTCTCAAACTCTCCTTGGGTGATTGTAATCTGTGGGAAGTATGTGTCTCTCTGATGTCTTGGTACAGTGGGCAGGCGGTTAGGAAGTGTATCTCAGTTTCCAATTTTTGTGTACAGTGGGTGCATAGTCTGTCTTCTCTGGGAAGCCAGGTCTGCCTAGGTACTTGACTCCAGTACCAAGCTCCGCACCATGGGGGACCGAGCCTTCTGCTCGGCAGCACCGCGTCTGTGGAACAGCCTTACAACGATTTAAGTGCACCACAGACCCTGGACTCTTTTAAAACACGCCTAAAAACCTTTTTATTTAGGAAGTATTTTCATGTAAAAGTGTTGTGCAGCTAAATGTTTTAAACCATGCTTTTAACCTTCTATGATTGATTGTATGATTTATCTATGTAGCACTTTGAGATTCCCTGTGAATGAAAAGTGCAATACAAATATGTTATGTATTATTATTATTGACTCTAGTGAATTTTACCAAGAAACTAAAAATGATATAATAAAAAAAGAAAACCTAATATTAATTACAAATAAATGGAATGATGAAGGTAGTTCAATCCTGAACCTTGATTAGATCAATCCTTGATTGTGTAGTCTGTGAGCCAGGGGGGTTGGTTGGTATCACCTGAAGGGAATAATGCTCATATGGATTTTTGTCATGGTATACATGTCTAGAGTTAGAAAATATGTGATAGCCTTGCACCAGTGGTAGCTTTGTGGGTGATATCATGCATTTTATTTTATAACACTAGAAGAAAATTACATGGGTCAATATATGAAGAAAATACTAGTAGGCTACAGTTTTAGGCCTATTTGTTAAAGGTCAGGTCAAAGTCTATTTCGTATTTTCTCATCCAAGCAGGTGTCCAAGCAGGCAGCATATATGGTCACTGGTTGACATGGGAATGACATGTACAGTACAGTACAAACAGTACAGTACAAACAATGATGAGAACAATGGTTCTCCTGCTATGCCACAAAAATGTGGAATGCCCTACCAAAAGCAGTGAAGGAGTGTAAAACCCTACTCTCCTTCAAAACTGCCCTAAACGAGTAGAGATGGCTGCAATTCGAAACTGAAACAACGTTCAGTGCAAGTGTCATTGCTAATTTACAACCAGTGCAGTAGCACTTCATGCCCAGTCCCCACATTGTGTACCAAATGCACTTCAATAAAAGAGAGATCACGCCAATTTGATACAAGAATGTTTATTACAAAAACGTATATAGATTTGGCGATTAGACTCCATCGCATTTTAACGTGCATAGATGAATAGGAAAGAAAGCCCCCATGGAGTCTAGACGCTGGTGGTGGCAGTGCAGAAGAATCGACCTCCCTTCGGCTCTTGAACATCTGAGGTGGAGCTGGGGATGGAGGTGGGTTGCTGTTCGCCGACTGAAAGGAGAATGACAGTTTAGCAACAGTGATATTTGACAGAGTGGAGCCCGATCGCTGATTGGCTGGCTGCCGATTGCGTGTGCTCGCTAGATCTGTGAATGGAAAGATACTGACAGCGTGGGAACGGAAGTGACGCAGACAATAGCGATGCGCTCCCATAAAGCCTTAGATCTTCTTTATTGAATTTGCGCTTAGAGCTACATTTCAATAAAAGAGAGATCACGCCAATTTGATACAAGAATGTTTATTACAAAAACGTATATAGATTTGGCGATTAGACTCCATCGCATTTTAACGTGCATAGATGAATAGGAAAGAAAGCCCCAAAATAAAATAAAAGAGTTTAAGAGAGGAAAGTTACACCCGTGAAATGGCCCACTAGCCAGCAATGGCTAGAATGATGCGAGAGCCATATAATGACTTATGAAATGATCACTGAGTCGCGGAATGCAGCCAGCAATGGCTAAAGCGCATGGGATGGCTCTACATGAGCTGAGTTAGCCAGCAATAGCTAAACAATGCAAGAGCCAAGGAATGGCTTGAGAAATGACCACTGCGGTCAACAGAAATGCGGCCAGCAATGGCTAAAACACAGGGGATGGCCAATAGCGATGAAAGAGAATAGAATAGTAATGACTGGCCAGGTCAGCAGAAACGAAGTCAGCAATGACTAAAACATGCAGCCAACGATGGCTAAAAGCATGAGATGACTCGTGAAAACTGTTTTAGCAACATATTGCAAACGATGATTAAAACGTACGCCAGCAATGGCTACGGCCTGAGATGACTCATGGATTGACCAGATGGTTTAACAGAAAGGTTGCCAGCCATGACAAAACTAAGAGATAAATAGAAAGCTTTTAGAAATTAGACAGATATAGGGAGGCGAGAGACATATGAGCGAACATGATTAGCAAGACATGGACCACCACCAGCTATATGCAGAATGTTGTACTCACCAATAGAAATCAGGGCTTGAATGATTTTTGAGCAAAAAGAATAGAAGCAGCGTCTGGACGAATGTAAGATGAATATGCAGACGAGGACCATCTCCCCAGTTGCTGGAGAGAAGCTGTAGAGATCCCTTGACTGGCAGCAGAAGTGGCAGCACCTATTCTAAAAGAATGGCCTGAATAATGCTCAGGAGAAAGTCTACACTTGAGAAGCACTAGCCTTAAATGATTAATAAACCAAGCTTTAGATAAAGGCTTATAATCAGGGGTTAGAAAAAGGGGGCCTGACTGAAGGGATGGAACCCTGAGATTAAGATACTTCATCATGGAAATGTATGGACAAAAAGAAGAATTGATGCGAGCTATGATTATGGAGCAAGCACCTTTCGATTTAGAATGTTTAAGACTTAGCATATAATAATCGGGATGAAAAACTAAATCGGCAAGAGATACGTCTTTATCAGAATTAGGAGTAGTAAATTCCCCACTTCTTAAAAACCCATAAAAAGCAAGAAGAAAAACACTCTCCAATAAAGAATCAACATAAGGAGTAAACATGCCGAGCCTTAATGCATTGATCATGTCGTGAAGAATGGAAAGAGTAATGGGGCGTCTATTGTCAGAGACAGGAGGGGACGCTTTAGCGATGCCTTTCAATATCAGTTTTATTGAAGGATGCGAAAATAAGCTCCTTACAAAAACAAATAAATGTACAAACGGTTGTGATTTGAACGGGAAAAAGTGGCACATTAACAGACAGGCAAAAGAAAGCAAATGTTTTCCAAGCAAAATCATAAGAAGCAACTGTGCTGTCAGCTAAACCTTTCCTCATATATGACCTAGCAGACTCGAGCAATTTGCCTAAGAGAGGATTAACTCCGTGTAGGGGGGAACAGGAGTTGAGGTTGGAGAGGCATCCGGGCATAGCCTGCGGAAAACCTGAAATTTAAAACGAGAAAGAGAATCGGCTATTACGTTCAAATGACCAGGAACGTGGCGCGCAGTAATAATGAAATTATGAATAACTGCTAGCCAAGTGAGGCGCCGCATGAACATCATAATGTCGGGCGAAGCAGAACGCCCCCTATTAATGATGCTAACCACTGCTTCATTGTCACAAAGCACGGTTATGCGCTTGCGACACCACGAAGAACCCCAAATTGAACATGCCACTACGACGGGATATATTTCAGATAGAGCAGATGAGGGCTGAAGATCAGCAAATTGCCATGGCCATTCGCTTGCGAACCACTGACCTTGATAAAACCCCCCAAAACCCACGGATGGCGCTGCATCCGTGAAAAATTGAATCGAATCGGATGAATGCACTATGTCATCGTAGAAAAAAGAAACTCCATTCCAATTGCTAAGTAAGTCAGACCAAAAGCCGGACCTACACCCTTCATCAAGAAACACCGAATCAAACAAGTTAGGCACAGATGAAGCCAGATCCAGTAGTCTCGAGATGAAGGACCGGCCTTGGGGAATAACACGCATTGCGAAATTAAAGTGACCAAGCAGAGACAATAATTGGCGTTTTGAAATTACTGTGCTGGAAATGAAAGATTGAGTGATCTCGCGGATTCGAAGTAGCTTTTCCTCTGGCAAGGAAGCCTTCATGACAGTGCTGTCCAGCGTGATGCCGAGGAACTCTAGGCTAGTGACTGGACCGAGTGTTTTCTCCTCTGACAGAGGGATGCCTATAGCGGCAAATGCAGACTTTAATTTGGCCAGGGAAGAACCAGAATGGTCCTTGGGCGAATCAACAAGTAAAAAATCATCGAGCAAATGCACGACAGATGGCAAACGAAGTCTATTTAACATTATCCAGCAGAGCGCTTCTGAAACCATGTTGAATAAAGCCGGGCTACTTCGGCATCCGAAGGTCAATCTTACAGCGAAATAGAATTTGGACTCCCATCTAATGCCAAAAAGATGCCACTGAGAAGGGTGGATGGGCACTATTTTAAATGCGTCCGTTATGTCCGCCTTTGAAAGCCAGGCACCCTGGCCCGCTAGCTTAATAAGCCTGATGGCATTATCCACCGTTGCGTAATTCAGGGAAAATGGTTCTAATGGGATAAGGCTGTTTATGCTGGCCACTGGGCCTGAACGAGGAGCAGATAAATCGAAAATGAGCCTTTTCTTTCCCGAATATTTTCTAGTAGCGATGCCGACAGGGCTTGTGCGAAATACAGGAAAAGGAGAATCATTAAAAGGCCCGATTAAATACCCCTTTTTTAACTCCTTCTCCAGTAATTGGGAAACTATTTCAGGCTCTTCAGATGCTGATTTTAGATTTTTACAGACAAATGATTCACTCACATCTGAGATTACACCTACTCTGAAACCCTGAGACAAACCCGTAATTAAATGGTCAAAAAAGACATGGTCTTGATGTTCAGCCAGTTCACCAGCCAGCACGCTGACATTTATTGGGGTTGAAGGGTGGACCCGCAGCAGTTCTTGGAACCAGCCTACTTCCCTTTCCGAGGAAGACGGGGGCGGGATGGCGTGCGGGGGCAAACAGACTTGGGATGCGCCTCCCCACATCCGCTACAAACATGGAGGAAAACGCAATGTGGATACGAACAAACATTGAAATTGAAATTATTGCAAACTGCTTTGTTGTTAATCATAACCACCTTCCGTCCGAAACTATCAACTTTAGACCCAGTGGTTGGTAGAGACCCGGGAACACCCACGGGCGGTGATGCCGTAGATGGTGGGGGATACTGGAATGGCACTCTGGGGCAGAGCGAGGCTGAATGACCCATGTCACCGCAAGTAGCGCAAGACAGTGCCTGCTGGCCTCCAGTTAACAGCACGAGTAATTCAGTATCGAGGAATGACCAGTCAATGATCGTGTTGTACTGGGATACGTACAGGGCCGACTTGCTGGAGAGAGCCTTGTGGTACTGATAAAATATGTTCCTACCATATTTTAAATTTAAATCCCTGATTAGTGCTAGATAAGAGTCAAACTCTTGTCTCCTGTCGGGAAACGCAGAGCACATGACATTACGATAAATGCCGAAAGCCACTAGAAATTCCCCAATAGACAAATCCCTTGACAGCCGGGGATCAGTGTTTTTTAACACAGCAGCGAACTGATCGCCTGTGGCAATTCTCCTGTCACACTCGGGAGAGGGCAGTAAGATTTTGATCAAATTGATGTCCTTGCCTTGAACAATTTTTGCTCTTAAGCGGGGGGACATGTTAGAAGCTTGAGGTATATAGGCTCTACCTTGGACTGTATGGCGAACAGCAGAGGCTAGGGAATACTGAGGTGGCTCCTCTGGTAAGAGAATATTTGCCCCGGCGGGCTGCTGAATAACTGCAACGTGCTGTGGTGGTTGCACAGCCTGTGGAGCCGGAGGCGCATGAACGGTAGCGGCAGCGACAGCCTGTGGAGCCGGAGGCGCATGAACGGTAGCGGCAGCGACAGCCTGTGGAGCCGGAGGCGCATGAACGGTAGCGGCAGCCCCGTTCTCTAAAGATGACAGCCGAGCATTAATGGCATGGAGGTTGTCTAGAATGATCTGCATGTCGCTGACTCTGGGCTGGAACTGAATGACACCGCTTCCGCTGGGCCTTGGGCTTGGTGGAGGTGGAGGTGGAGGTGGAGAAGCCTTCCTGGTCCTCTTTCTCCCCCGAGTTGGCTTTGGGTCGGCACCAGCCGGAGCAGACACGGATGCAGTAGCATGAGCAGACATGGAAGCGGTAGCAGGAGCAGACGTGGATGCAGGAGCAGGACCAGATTCGGGTGCAGGTATAGAAGCAGCGTTTATGGCAGCAACAGGGCCAGATGCAACATGAGCCAAGGCTAGATCGGTTAAGCTTTGAATTTGAGAGGCAGTTAACCCCGGTGCTGGGTTCACATTATGAGCAACCAACTGCTGGTGTAACTCAACCGCATCATATCTCTCCGGCTGCCTAGATAGCCTGGGACTTCTCCTAGGCTGCTGTGCTGTAGCGTCAAACACAATGTCGCCGTGCAGCGCTATTTCTCTGGTAATGTCATCGTCTGAGTCAGACATGATGAGCACTAATAGAATGCTTAGAAATACGGATTTGATATAATGCAACCTCATGCCCATGTAAAGATGCTTGCTGTTCGCCGACTGAAAGGAGAATGACAGTTTAGCGGCAGTGATATTTGACAGAGTGGAGCCCGATCGCTGATTGGCTGGCTGCCGATTGCGTGTGCTCGCTAGATCTGTGAATGGAAAGATACTGACAGCGTGGGAACGGAAGTGACGCAGACAATAGCGATGCGCTCCCATAAAGCCTTAGATCTTCTTTATTGAATTTGCGCTTAGAGCTACATTTGTGTGTTGGGCTTAAAGCGGCACTATGTAACTTTTTATTGTAGAGTATGTTAATATACAATATAATTGGGGTAGTTGTATTTTGTCTCCCTGCTCTTCTATTGAGACATTTAGATTGTGTCAAAGGTCCTTGACACAGGATCTGTCACAATTGTTTTACCTGATGGTCAAGATTCAATTTATCCCCTGAGCAAGCAGGCAGGCTCTATTTAGTTCAATGGTAAAAATGTCGGCACTTGCACAAGAAACCGAGTTCAAATCCGGGGTAGAAGAGAAAAGTTACATAGTGCAGCTTTAAAGGGAGGTCTGGCAAATTGTTGGCATATTGCTATTTGGTGGAGTGAGAAAAGTCCGAAAATGATTGCGCCTCAAAACAGCTCTGACCTCGTCCAATGTGTAGCGCTGTCCCCATACCCAGTAGCCTGGCTCCACCCCCTGAATCGTTTGCCTCGCATTCAGGGTCTGGTGACGCTGTCGAAGGCGGGTGTTTCTCGGTTGAAAATCTGTACGACGAATCGGGATCGGGATAATCCAGTATGAACCAATCGCCAAAGAGTCTTTGAAAAAAAAACTTTGGCCACGCCCCCATCTCAGAAATCGGCTGCATTGAGAGGGCTTTCAGACTGAATGATGGAGTGAAACGAAATGAAAATTCAGGCTGAGTGTCAGGCTACATACCCAGCATTCCGCCATTGACTCTTTTCAGTCTAAACTCACTTTTCTCACTGTGATTTTTACATGTCCATGTATAGTTTTTTTGTGTGCCTATGAGCGGTGTGTGTATTGTTTATGCCAGTGTTCATTGTATTTGTGATTTTAGCTATGTGATATTTTAGCTATAATGATATGTATCGCACTTTGGCGCTCTGCATACAGTATATTGTTAGGCTGCTTTATAAATACATTTGACTTGACTACGATGCAAACACGGACAAAGTATCGATTCAATAGGAAATAAAATGCTTATTTTATTGCATCAGAAAGCAACATCAGCAATTCATCATTGCAACATGTCTAAAGCACTACATTCGATACCTCAATAAAAAAAACCTGCTCTAATAAATGCAAACAAAACTGAAGACATTTTTTTTTATTGCCACAGGTTGATACTGGAAGAACTACAGCATTGTCTGCTTTCTAATTTTGTTGTTTAGAGCGGTGGTTCTCAAGCCTTTCAGGCCCGACCCCCCAAAGTAATCATATTTGAATTGAGGACCCCCCACCCTGATGAGCATTTGGAATTGCAGGCATTACTTTTAGTTTGACTCTGTTCCACAGATAAATATTGTGAAAATAGCCGAACTATAAGCTCATAACGCTCTCTTTTCTTTTTTTTTGCTTTGTTTACTGTTGAGTCAACAATGTGGGGACCCCCCAAAATAATTTAGGGACCCCCCAGCGGGTCCCGACCCACAGGTTGAGAACCACTGGTTTAAAGAACATAATTGTCAGGATAGAGAGAGGAAGCAAAACTAGAAACCTGGGAGATTTACTTTTTGACTACTTGGCTACACAAAGCTAAGTTGGAAACCTGTTCCATTTGTCATGAAGCAAAACTTTGGCGTGCATGTCAAAGCATTGTCACAAAACCAACTGGGTGTCTGGAACTGCTTTCTACCAGGTATTAGACAGCCCTGAGTCACCCAGAACCCTCGACTTTGACTTGTTAGACCCGTTTGGACTCCACAGTGGCGATGATACTCTGGACCCAGTTCTGAGTTGGGTCAACACAGAACCTGCAACCATTCTTCATTATGAGCCTAGAACAGACAGATAGATAGAGAGAAGATTTTTTTTATCATTAAGGTGTAGCATTTTACATTGTAGGCATGTCAACGGCTAAACAGATTAGCCGTTTGTTAAAATAATATGCTTATCAGCTTATTGGTTAATTTACATTGTTCTGCATAAGATGCATTACCGCAGCTGGAGGTCTAGATCGGAGGAAGAATGAATAAAACACATATGTTTTATAAAGTTTTCTTGATTCTTGAAAATTCTTATATCATGTCAATATGTCAATATTGCCATATTTTAGCTGTTTTATAAAAGCAATGTCACTCCAAGCTTTGATTGTAATTGTATCACAGTTAAAGGGACTACATGTACACCATGAATTTGAACTTTTCCTTCTTTTTTGTGTGTTTTTGGTCTCCCCTACCTCTCCTCTATCCCAAAAAATACCCCAGTTTGAGCACTCAGGCTTTCACAGCATATCTGGGGTTTATGTAAATAGGTCTCAAAACAGGACAAACTGATTTGGCCCCGAAAGTGACGTCAATAGCGGTACAATCCCTCCCATTTTTCAGTTCCAACTTAAAAATAAATAAATATATATATATATATTTTTTTAAAAACTTTTTCCACTCAGAACCAGGAGATAACATGCATACAAACTGGCTCAATAGCGCCACGTGCAAATCAGGACAATGTGGTATTGCAGGTGAAAGTGCTTTATAAGCCAGAGAGTAGTTAGTTGGAATGATTATATCTGAGGTTTGATTTAGGCTCAAACCTTTTGAAAAACGTTTGAGGGACATAAACAATATGATATTAAATATTACATTTTTTTTTAAATTCATGGTGTAGATCCTTTAAGGCGGTTGAACATCTCATAATTGTGATAATATACCATGGCCTGTTGTGAGATATTGCTATATATTTATAGATAATTATGACAGGTTGTTTTTGTATTGCCATATTGGCCTAAATTTAACCAATAACATTTTTGACAGTTCAATACTTGGAAAGCGTGATTATTTAGCTTCAAGAAAAGAAAGAGACATGTTATTCTTGACTAATATAATCTGCAAAATATTAATTCATCATTCTAAAAGCCCGCTATCATCTACATTAACTGGAAGCTGACATATACTGTAGGTAACATCTTGGTATCTTCACTCTTGTGTGAAAAAAAGTGCTCTGAACAACTTCACCTGTACAATGTGTTCGATGTTATTAATGTATAGGTATACCATACAATAAGTATATGCCTGGATGAGAATATCATACTCACAGAACTCCGGCCTTAACACAGTGAATGTGTGTGCGCTGGAATGTCACCACGTTGTTCTTAGGCAGGGGTTTGGTGTGATACTCGAAGCAGCACTCATCTGGATCTGCAGAACTGCCTGGAAGGGTGAGAGTAAGAAGGAGAAAATCTGTCAGATCACAGATGAACAGAAAAGGAAGAGGAGGTTACACTGACTGCTCATGACGTTTACAGGCTTAGGAACATAAACTCAAACACGTTTGGCTTATATTTATTATCATAAAAAAGTCATGAGTGATTTTAAGGGTTTCCACACTTATTCGAAACGGGGCCAGAGATGTGAGGAAGAGAGAAAAAACTTAAAAGCATCAATGTAACCCTGTTTAAAGGAAACGAATAGTGACACTTTAAATATGAGACTGATTGGAAGAGGGAGTGGGGGAGAGGGTGTTTTCAGCCATCTTGAGAGTACCAGTGGAGGAGTGGCTCTCCTCTGGTCCAAAAACCTTCCGCCAAAGTCCTATATGAGGTGAGGAAATAATGAAGGGTCTGATGGTGGTCAGAGCCAAATATGAGCTGTGGCTGAGCACAGTCGTCCTGTGCTCTGCCTCGGCTAAAGGACAACTACTGACTGAAACCGGTGGGGATTTTAATTTCCACCACAACAGATGAACAGATTCATCCGCGGTGGCGGAGGCCTGTGAGCAAATTGATGCAGGGTCTGTGTGCAAGAATGGATTCACCTTTCAAGATCCTCATTTCCTGCCTGTGACGTGGTTGTGGATTGTCTCCACAAACGTATTTTGAAATACGTACATGTTTTATTGTTTGTTTGTTTCTCATCATAATAACCATGCAATCAATGCAATCATGTTGAGCTTGATGCAGCTCTCTCACTCTGCAGCATTATGACAACTACAGTATGAGATTTGGATTTCCATGAAACTTGTTATTGTAATGTGCACCACTGACTGCACCTTACATGGAGAGGCGTGTGGTTGAAACCACACAGTGGTAAAATGAACATGCCACATTGTCTTCATTTCCTTTAAGAGTTTGCACGTACGCCTTGTCTCTGTATTTCCTTGATGCCCCCTTTCCATTTCAACACACCACTAGACAAAGCTGAGTACTGACACTTGTTTCACGTAGCTTTAAAACGTTTTTTATAAAGCACAACTACACAGCACAACATCAACAATAACGAAAAAACATCAATACAACAACATCAATGGTAAGAACAGATTGAAAGCTTTGTGGCTGAGCTGATGCATATGTGCACATTCTTCTATCTAGACGAGTGGTTCTCAACATGGGGGTCAAACCCCCCGGGCCCGGCGCCACGGGGGTGTCTGAGGGGGCCTGGCACCCTCAGTTTCAAATTGTGCCCCCTCAGTTTATTTTGGGAAAAAAATAAAAATAAAAATTATTTTTTTATAATTATTTTTTTGATAAAGAAATCGGTAAAATCAGCCAAAAATAAGAATGAAATGACATAAGCCTAACCTAGCCCTAACCCTAAAACCGAAATAAAGTAACAAAAAAACGCCCAAAAACCGGGTCGCGCACCCTCACAATTTTCAACTGCACCCTCAGTCATTTCATCCTGGCGCCGGGCCAGAAACCTCCCCCCCCCCCCCCCCCCCCCTGGGTCGCCAATAATTTGGAGGTGTCATCGGATTCTTTTCTGAATGTGCTCAAAACAATTCAAATCTGGAAAAAAAAACTAGTATTTAATTAGTAGGTAGACTGGAAGAGAGAGAGGGAGAAAGTTTGTGTTTGTGTGTACGCGCAAACATGTGTGTCTCTGTGTGTGTGTGTGTGTGTGTGTGTGTGTGTGTGTGTGTGTGTGTGTGTGTGTGTGTGTGTGTGCGTGTGCGTGTGTGTGTGTGTGTGGTTCTGCACGCCCTACAACACAGAGAAGATTTACTCCTCCCTTTGCCACATGAATGTAACTTGCTCCGTGAAAGTTTAAAGGTGAAGGAACTTTCAGTTGAGATCAGATGATCACAGTGGAGGATCAGTGGGGCTGCTGGCTGTTTAAGCTGTTATTGATAAATCCCACAGTGCAGATGATGTGCCTTTTTTTTAAGGAGCCAGAAACTACTATCCATTGATTAATCCAAAAGACTTGAAGTTTTGTTTGAAACACTGAAAAATGTGTGTTTAAATTGTGAGGTTTAGTGTGAATCAAATTCAACATGCATGCATTTTGGAGTGGGAACGGCCAAATGGACATTTATAAACAAATAAAAAAGGGAAATGTTAAATGTTTCAGGAGATGGGCTTTTGGTAGAAGCAATCATCAGAGTGGATTTTGGTTTTTATTCACAAATGAATAGTGGTGATGAGTTTCTATCTGGATTATTTTTCTATTATGTATTGCTATAGATTAAACAAATCTAAACCATCAATTACTCACACTTGATCTGACATGTCATGATTTATTTAAATTAAAGGTGGTTAAAAAGAATCTCTCTCTCTCTCTCTCTCTCTCTCTCTCTCTCTCTCTCTCTCTCTCTCTCTCTCTCTCTCTCTCTCTCTCTCTCTCTCTCTCTCTCTCTCTCTCTCTCTCTCTCTCTCTCTGTAGTCTACCAAAGCAGGATGGAACATATTAGCATAGGTGGGTGGAAACTTGTGGTGGGGGGTGGGGGCAAAGTTCTTCGAATGAAGGAAACAAACTGTGGTCAGTGTTTATGGTGAGAACAGAAAGCTGAGAGGTGTTAATACTTATCTCAACACTGTGTGTGTGCATCCTGAATGCACTGACCTGATGCATAGATGTGCACTTTATCAACATTTTACTTAGATATACCTGTACTGCATGCATTCTTGCACATGCTGTAATGTATCAATGCATTAATATAGACATTATTGTTTGTATTATTATCATACAAAAGTATTACATTATCTATACATCACCTCTTTTAGTCCTATCTCTGACAACTCCATACTCTATAATAACCTATATTTGCTCTAAATACTTACAAATGGCAATACACAGAAAATAGCAACACGATGACTTCTGAGCTTGTATATCTGCAATGTTCACCCCATAATACGTTATGGTTCAAGTGGTTAAATGTGCCGAAAGTGATATTTTTTGGTTAAATCTAAATATTTGTTGTTAAAAGTTAAACCTCTATATTCTGATAGTAATCATTGCTATACAGAAAAAAAAAATTCAGGTGGGTTACATATGTCTTCCAATCTGGAGAGAGGACGCCACAAGGATCATTTATCATTATGTTCCAGATCCAATTATGTCTTCTCATTGTTTGTTTCCTCACTTCCAATTTCACTTGTTTATCATGTGTTCTGTATTAGTTCTTTCTCCTGATTGGATGAAATTGGTATCCCGTCCTGAAAATGTATACCCCTCTTAGTGAACAAACACTCTATAGCACCTTTAAAACTGAGGCCCCAAATTAAAGGCAACACACAGATAACTAGAAAAAGTGCTCCTCGGAGCACAGGTCTCCCGCCAGGTCAGGTACGTTATTGTGGCATCAGAATGTGCCATGGGCCACCAAATGTGGGCTTTTATAGCAACAATCTTTCTCTGGACCGCCTAGCTGACTACTTTTCCCCACTGACTGCCTACTGCATATCCTTGTGGAAAGCCCTGCATTATGTCAAAGACAAAGACATGCAGTCATTTCAGTGTGAGTAGCTACAGTATGAACGCAATGCTTGATGGTGGAATTGAAAGGGGCACCTACAGTAATTGAAATGGCTTTTTCTTCCTTGGCCTAATAGAAATGTGCGTGTGAAACTTCACGGAAATCGCAAGCTGTGTTCATGATTTGAGGCATTTTGTTCAAAATGAACCAATCCTGCAAAACTGTGGAAGCCAATCTTAGGCAATCAGGATGGAATATGGGAAATCGGATACATCTGTGTTATTCTTTTTCTCCACAAATGGATTTTGGAAAACCTGGATATATTGACTGATTTTACAGTTTGAAGAGAAATACTTTATTTTCATCAGCCTTAACACATTGGGTGCCAGAGGTTTATTAAAATATTATACGTTGAGTGCCTGCAATTCTTCCATCCACTTGCGTTATACGTTTCGTGCTGTGAGAAGCCCCGACGCGGAAGTGCATGTAAACAAAGCGTGCGTGCGAGACGGCGGAGGGTCCCGACTAACTCCTGGAACAATAATATTTCCAACGCGACCCTCCATTGCAGCGTGATCGCCGATCGAAAACGGCTCGTTTCCACCACATTAAAAAGAAATGGAGATATTAAGCTTTTAGTCAAGGAGATAACATTGAAAACGCCGACCGGAAGGATTTTTGACATGGAGCCACATCCAGCCTCTTCTTCTCAGAAACTCCTTGGGTGATGTCAAAGTTTCGTTTTAGCGCCCCACGTGGGCCACTCGTATAAAAATAGAATTGGGTCAAAAACGGTCCGGACCGTTTTCGGCACTTCTCGTTTGGACCCTCAAAAACGGTCCGGACCGTTTTTGGCATTCAATGTGTTAAAAACCATGCAATCAATGCAATCATGTTGAGAATGATGCTGCTACTTCTCACCCGGAATCACGGGTTTGTGGCAGCTTGGTCTCTGATGTCGAGGGAGACGCAACCTACATGAGACTTGTTATTGTGCACCTTACATAGCGGCGTGTGGTTGAAACCACACGGTAATGTTTCAACATGCCACGTTGTCTTCATTTCCTTTTTAAGGTTATTTGTACGTGCGCCTTGTCTCTGTACTTACTTGAAGCCCCCTTCCCATCCCCCTACTTGCCATTCAATACACTACTAGAGAAATCTGAGTCCTGGGTGCTTGCTTCATGCATCACTTTGTTCGCCAGCGCCAGTCTTATGTTTCTTGCTGCTGATCAACTTAATAGTAATAATTTCACAACAATCAATGTTCAAATCCAAACTATATCAACAGAAAAGTAGAAATGCTAAAAGTGTTTTAGATTGATCACAGCAGTGTTTAACTGATTATGTGTGCCATAGGGTGGACAAAAAACACAAGTTAGAGAACACCCAACATTGCACCCTCTCCATGGGTTCTTGGATTTGCCCAGCCGTTGATTGATCTCAACTATCTGTCACTGCTATGCTCTCTGAGTTCAATTTAAACTGAGGATCTTTGCTGTGTCTCTTCCTACACTCGATGGCCCGCTTCCTCACTCTCTCTGGCAACACTGACGGAGAATGTACATTAGTGCAGTCGCCACTGCACGCCAGCAGTAAAGTACAGTGCAGTACAGAGTAAAAAAAGTTGCATGTGACGTGGGCACACATGAAGCCATGTTACTGTATTAATACACACATGCACAACTACAACCAGAGTGTGTTACAGTATATGAGTTACATTTTCTTTGTACAAACTACAAACATGACGTCAATTTTCATTGAACTGCTGCAATACCCCAGCCCCCCCCCCTCTCTTTCTCTCTGTATGTTATGTGTGTGTAATCCTTGATCAAAGCGGTGAGTTTCACCAAAGCTGAGGAGTTTCCATCTCAATTTAAAGTCAATACATAAACTAGATAGCAGTTTATCATTATCATTATACAGTATGCATTTTTTATAATAATATCAGAACTTTTCTGATCAGGGCTATAGAGAGGATTTTAAACAATAGCTATGTACCGACTGTGTGGGCAAACACGTATAAAGAGCATAGTTTACAATAATTCACTATGTTTACAATCGGGTGGGAAAACTCATTAAAATATGCAGCAATTAAGATCAGCGTATACATGTTTGATAGAATGGTGGCATCAGAATGTGCCATGGGCCACCAAATGTGGGCTTTTATAGACAAAATCTTTCTCTGGACCGCCTAGCTGACTACTTTTCCCCACTGACTGCCTACTGCATTTCCTTGTGGAAAGCCCTGCAGTGTTAGGGTTAGTATAAAGTATATACTTTTATAAATAAATAAAAGTTTAAAAGCACGCACCGGCCCTCGCACACACACACACACACACACACACACACACACACACACACACACACACACACACACACACACACACACACACACACACACACACACACACACACACACACACACACACACACACACACACACTTACTTACTTTTGCTTATTGTGTATGATTAGGGTATAAATGTGTTTGTTTACGGTCTAATAAATGACATATTATGTTATTGTCTAACTTTATACAAAGTACACCTTGTTACGTCTTAATCAGCATACTGCAAATTAGTCTGTGACCCACTAGCTTATTCTGCATCCTGTATAAATTCTCTCCTGATTGGATGAAATTGTCATCCTGACATGTGAAACAGGGAGACACCTTACTGAACAAACACTATATAGCAATGATTGCCATGGGGGATATAGAGCTATTTAACACTTATTTTAACAAACATCACTTAGAGCACCTACATTATTCACACAGGTGTATAACATCTCTCACCTGCTTTCTCTTTCGTAAGCTGGATTTTCAACTGTTTTTTCTCCACGATCAGGTCGTTGAAGTCGGACATTAGCTGGGCATTCTCCTGGACCAGGCTGTCGTGGGCGGTCTTCAGCTGGTCTCCCTGCAGGGTCAAGTTGTTGTAGTCAGTCTTCAGCCGGTCTCTATCAGCCTTTAGCTGGGCATTCTCCAGGATCAGGATGTTGAAGTCGGACTTTAGCTGGGCATTCTCCAGGGTCACGTTGATGTAGTCGGACTTTAGCTGGGCGTTCTCCATGGTCAGGTTGATGTCGGTCTTTGAGTGGTTTGTGGTGGAATGATCTGCAAAGGAACACAAGCTGACGATAAACACAGTTGTTGCTGTTGTGAGAGCATGCATTTGACCTTTGACCTCCTGATACTCACAGTCAATGACCTTGGCTACGGTTCTCACTACAAATAGCAGACTCAGCAGCATAAGACACAATGTCAGCGCTCTGACGATGTCTCTCTGGATAACTGGAAGATATTAGCACAAAAGCGTCCAACGTTAATATGATCAGCTTCAATGTTTAATTTCAAAGAACACAGAGTGTCAGGACCCCGGGTGTGTTTGGACCCATATAACTGAACTCAACTCAACGTACAAGCAGGAAACCAAGGAGGACAGTTTAACGACGACTTTACTTAAAGGGATAGTTCACCCCCAAAATGACTTTTTTTCCTATCGATTACTCCCTCCATGGAGACTTGAATTCATGGATATTTTTTAGTTTTTGTCGCATTTCAAAGCCAATAATTTGATGACCGGCAGCGGTTCCGGTAGGAGACACAAAGAGTCTCCTTTGTGTCTCCTACCAGAACCGCTGCCTACAGGTCCGCTGGTCATCAAATTATTGGCTTTGAAATGTGACAAAAACTAAAAAATGTCCATGAATTCAAGTCTCTAAAGTCTCACAATCTGGGTGAACTATCCCTTTAAAATTAGAAACAGTGCTCATGAGAGCACAGGTCTCCGCCAGGTCAGGTAGGTTATTGTAGGTGCTAGTGGCGCTATTATAAGCCAATGTGAAAAAGGGCGCCATTTCTTCTTAGGCCTTGCACAGCAATCGGACACTGCGTACCCCTTATGCCTATTTGTTTAAATGTTTTGACGTGTCGATGTAGATCAGCTATGTTCACTATTTTATTGAGCTGAAACGCTTTTGTTAGCAAAAAAATATCTTTTTACTTTGCCAAGCCGCGTGTAGAAATAATGTTTTTTTTTATGTTTAAACTCCTACTGTATATTCTTTAATATGTATCATGTAATCAGTAAGGTTGTGACAAGAGCGATAATGGCTGTGCGTGTGTTAATGTTTACCTTGATCCCGTCCAGCCCTCTGGGAGCCATGGCCTCGGTCTCTGAGTCTGCGTGCTCTTTCGTTAACGTACTGCGGGCTCTCCTCCTCCTCCTCCTCCTCTTCGTCCTCCTCCTGCTGAGAGCCTTGGTCTCTCAGATTGTGTGCTCTTTCATCGATAGATACCACGCTGTCCTGCTGCTGCTCTCCAGCCTCCCCCTGCCTCTCCTCCCTGACTCCTCCATCATACCTCACTCTCTTTGACATGACTGGCTTGATAATGTGTAGAAATAAGAAACAAAAACACCAATAGTAATTTAATAATTAGTTTAGGTTTATGTGTATTACCATTAATTATCATAAACGTCACCTTGCTAAACTAATGGCCTACGTAATTTATATATATATATTGAAATAAGTCAGCTCCTCATGACACTGGCCACCTCTGGTAAAGTCGCCTATCTCCTAATTGAAAAGGATCATGCTGTTCCCTCCCCTTTTAGTATAATGGCCTAACTCCCTAGTGTGACTTAGGCCAAAATAGGCATTTTTTTTTGGCCTAAGTCATGGTTTTGTGACTTAGGCCAAAAGAAATGCCAAAAGAATTGCTTAAATCATTTGGCCTAAGTAAGTCAGTTTTAATCCTATTTAAACCAATTAAATCTCTTCTGTTACACAACTGACAGACAGTGTTATTTTAATGTTAATAGTCATAATTTGTTATAAAGGTTTTGGGTGAAATGATTAAGAAATATCATATAGTTTTGTTTTGGATCAGTTTATATTTTTTCTGAAAAACTTGAAAAAAATTACTTTAGGCCATTAGTTTAGCAAGGTGACGATAATATACTTAAATAAGTATATTTAAAGATATACATAATAGCTTTAAATGTTATTTTATGCAACAAAAACAAAACAAAAAACAAAGCATGCACATCCACCACATAGTGCTGGCCAGAAGCAGAATACCAGAGGAGAACGGCAGAGTCTGCACGCTGAATCAAGTTCCAAAAGTGTTTTTAATTAACACCTTGGTGGTATTGTACATAAAACACTTGTGGAGCTTGATCCAGGTTGTTCTACTGTTCTCCTCTTAAATCTTATCTTACTCACTTTGTCCAATATCTGTGTTGTCCTACATAGGTCTTCACTGTTGCAGAATAGACTGAGCTCCTGTCTGTTCTAGTCTAGTTGTAACACTGTCACACCCAAGCACGTCTTTTTGGCCACACTTGGGGGGCATACATGCGTGCGCATGCATGTGCACAAACTGCAGCATAAACAATAGACTCTTTACCACAGACATACGTGTGAACTTGGTGTGGAAGTCTCACACCTCTTACAAACAAGTCTTATGGCTATCAGGCAACCTTGTGTGTGTGTGTGTGTGTGTGTGTGTGTGTGTGTGTGTGTGTGTGTGTGTGTGTGTGTGTGTGTGTGTGTGTGTGTGTGTGTGTGTGTGTGTGTGTGTGTGTGTGTGTGTGTGTGTGTGTGTGTGTGTGTGTGTGTGTGTGTGTGTGTGTGTGCGTGCGTGGGTGGGTGGGTGGGTGGGTGTGTGGGTGGGTGTGTGTGTGCGAGAGAGAGAGAGAGAGAGAGTTGGTACAGATATTGTTTTCTTATCCTAGCTTTATTGCTATTCTGTTGATGTTGCACCGTTTTGCAGACATTACCACGCTTTCATGCTGCTGCTCTTACCTGTATCAGTATAGTGACAAATCAACCTTGTTGATTATTGATTATTATCTGTCACTGACTTTGTTAGACATTGTCTTTAGGCTAGCCTAGTTATCGTTAATAAAATACTACTACTACTAAACATTTATTGCCAATACATTTTAAAAAGAAACAATCCTTTCATTCACCATCACATATCACATATTACCAATTATATTAACAATACCTTACCCTAAGTTAATATTTGTTTAAAAAATATATTTTGTTTATACATCACATAAGGCTACACACTCTGTGGATTGCAGGCGTACATACATACTTACAGAGATTCCTTGCATTCATTGTTATTATTTATTTATTAAGATATAGGCCCTATATCAGTCACAAGTACGGTTGGATCTGGAATCCCTCTTTTGAGTGGCAAAATGACAGCATCTCACATATTTGAGAAATATGAATGCCACTTTGTAATTGGCTATGGATAGGCCTGCTAAATTACTTTTAAACTAAACTAAACTAAACTAAAAGACTACTCTACATGTTCAATTGTAATTGTATTAAGGTCTTCTGGAAACTTCTGGAGTTGCACATTAGACTCTTTGATAATTTGCTGGTGCACTATAGATGGGTTTCCGCGCGACGTCATCACAGAGCAGAGAGTGCAATCTGCGCATGCGCGGGGGAGAACGAACCGGAAGCGCCATTCACTCTCTTGTTATTTTCGGGATTTAGATAGGCATAATGCTGCTATTATAGGCATAATAGGCATAATGCTGCTATTATATACAAACAGATCCAACTTTCGACAAATCATTTTTATTGAGTAAAGAAGATATTACAAACTGCATCATTTAGTCTTCACCAGGTTTAATGAAAGTTCATTAAACCTGGTGAAGACCATTTATTTTCTGAATGTATAATGGCCAGAGCTGCTGCGGGTAATAGCGCCCTCTACAGGCTCATCCCGCCACTGCGCGCGCATCATCCTCTCATGTTTACAAACAGGAAACCCATCTATAGAGTTCCTGGCTGTCCTTTGCTCCAGTGCACTGTAGGTATTTACCTACTGTAGGTGTTCACCATTCAAATGCAGTTCTTAGTTTACTCCTCTAGAGAGAGCTAAGTACCAAGATATACCAGCCTGTCACCAGTCTCTCCTCAATGCATTATGGAGTAGATTATTTATGCTACACTGCCATCAATCTATCTGTGTGTATTACTGTGTAAGTAAGTAAGTAAGTAAGTATGTAAGTAAGTTGGTAGGTAAGTTGGTTTTATTAACAGTTATGAGAGTCATGTCTGGAGGTAGTCCAACATTGTGTGTGTGTGTGTGTGTGTGTGTGTGTGTGTGTGTGTGTGTGTGTGTGTGTGTGTGTGTGTGTGTGTGTGTGTGTGTGTGTGTGTGTGTGTGTGTGTGTGTGTGTACTGTAAAAAAGAACAACAACAAAAACAGAAACCACATGCAGTAGCCTACCACACCAATGTAATGTAATGTTTTACAAATGTTAAATATAAATACATTATTCATGAATATTATAAATATGTACATTTCCAAATACATTCATAGAGGTTGCTTCAACGAGCATTAGTAACATGAATGGAAGGACGCCATGCTGGGATGTTTCATGCGGGCCACAGGAGCAGCCTTCAGCTCTACTAATAGTGAACGAAATGAATACTTAAAATATACATGTTGGTCTGGTGTATTTTAGTTGATAATGATACTCTGGCAAAATCCATTATAATGTGTGAGGAACTGTTTGTTGTCCTGGAATCGTCACTCACTCATTCACTCACTCACTTTCACTCAGTTTGACGTAATTAATTAGTAGGCATAATGAATGCTTTGCACCTCGACTTGTCTGTTAGTGCTTTGATTGATAGCCTAATTTGATTGTTTCATTTTACTTGTTAGTTGTTGGTGCAGAATTTTACATAATGTAGTTTTTCAGTGCATCATTGTGTTCATGGGCTACGTCACAAATTGTATAAGAGCATTTGTTTATAGCCTACCTAGCTAGGGGTGTTTAAAAATGAAGTGCGCCCGTGTAAAATACATGAGCTCTGAGCTTATGTTAAGCTTGTTTTAAAGAAAACGATGCAACCAAAGACCGCACACATCGCTTTACATGCATCAACTGGTGAATGGTTCAGCATCACTCCTGTTCGTCAGTGACTAACTCTGGGGGAGCCCGGGATCGAACCGGCTGTTCTACCGGCCACTCTATCCCTGAGCCACTGCCGCCCCTCAGGGCCAAACACACACGCACATTCATACACCAACGGTAGAGGAAACTAGGCAAGCACCACCATCAAATGGGCGTCCGCAGCACAGACCCCCATCTGAAAATGTTTTGTGCCAGGGACCCCAAGAAGAGAATATTTTTGTTTAAAAAAATCTAAATGGTTCAAACATTTCAAAACATTTTCTATATTTTCCACACAAAAACAGCAGATACACAAGCTCACGTGCCGCGCTGTGAGCTTGTATATCTGCTATTTTTGAATAGCCAACATATAAATGGACAAAGTGGTTTAGATTATTGTGACGCTATATTAACAATTTTGCTGGGGACCACTGGGGGAACCATTGATGTAAGGTTCGGAGATCAGGGGTTTGCAGGGATGTTGTGACATGTGGGGTTCTTTTGTGTCTTTTAGCCACTTTACATTTCGGCATATAACTCTTGACTTGAACCGTAGGCCTACTGTAGGTCGTACAATCTTCTTCTCTAGATTCCTTGGATCATGATGCAACTCCCCATATAGAGCACACTCATTATGCCTAAAACAAATCCACCATTTTGTGTTTTCTTAAAAACATAGTTATTGCTCCTCCAAGACAAATCGATACACATCATCTCTAGTCATGTGATCAACATGCATCATTCAGATTTGTCATATTTCTTTCTGATTGGCTTCCAAGGGAGGGAGGGGCCCATTTTACAAAAACTCACAAACGCAGCATCCGATATTCCCCAAATGTGACTGGGTACAAATTTGCTTTATGCCGCAAGTTGGCATTTTAAATATTTACAGATTGTTAAAGTATAGAATATAAGCTTTCATATGATGTATCATTCATTGAAATCTGAACATATTTGAATAATATGTGCTCATTTGAATCTGGTTATCTATAATAGTGCAAACTGAGATAATCCCTTCTAAAGAATTGTCACTTCGAGCACCTCTCAGCTCCAGGTAATGGGCGTGAACAATGGGTAATTTATTCAGCCTTGCCACTCCTCTAATCACTCCCCCATTGACACCTTTCAGTCAGCTGTCCACTCTATTTAGTGCCAGGGACCCCCATAGACCACCGAAGTCCTGACGTCACTCGTTCATCCCCAGGTTCGTAAAGTAATTTAGCTATGGGTTATCATAGAATCGTCTCATATAAGAATTGTGGTCCAAAAATAAACAAACTGTCCTGGCGATATTGTCAGGGAGGAGGTTCTGTATCGTTTATGATAGTCAGTCACTTATATTTGATACAGTCTGTTTCTGGCGAAAATGTAACTAATTTGGCGGAATTAACATTAGCTCACCGTCAGTTGATGCTTCATATCCATAAGAGTCAAACCGCCAAGGCATCCTATGTTTAAATTATGGTGAAACCATGCCGATTACATCCATGGATCAACTAGATTAAAACAGCTCCGTCAGTCAGTATTAACTTAAATGTACAGTAATGTACATTAGATATGTTGTACAGACAGAATCACACAACAAACGGCTCCATCAGTCAGTATTAACTTTAATACACGGTTAGATGTGTTGTGTACAGACAGAATTGAACAACATTGAGAGAATAGAAGCCTCCTTTAGACGTGTTTGTTCACAAGCTAAATGATTGCTATAGCTGATTTATACTTGGTTGCACGTTTTGTAGCACACAGAAAAGTGTGTGTGTGTGTGTGTGTGTGTGTGTGTGTGTGTGTGTGTGTGTGTGTGTGTGTGTGTGTGTGTGTGTGTGTGTGTGTGTGTGTGTGTGAGAATCAGCCTTTAATCTTTTCTAAAAATAAATATATAAAAAGTAGACAGATAACATAATAGACATATTTTCAAGGTCGACGAGATATTGTGCAAGTGGAAACTACCTCTTTTCACACAGAAAATAGCCGATCTGCAAGCTTGTACATCTGCTATTTTTGGTGTGTGTGTGTGTGTCAGGCTTTAATCTTCATAGTTATTATATGTACAAGTGTATACATTAACTATGATTAACTAACAATCATTTAGCAGGGGACCCCTGCAAAGTGACTGATAGATTATCTTCATAATTACAGTAAATACAACTAGATAACATACACAGGAATGTATATTCTGATCAGTTTTACTGTTATCTCTATACCTACAGTACAGTAAAGCAATTCTAGACCGAATTAGTGATCTCTATACCTACACACATAGACAGTAAAGCAATTCTAGACCGAATTAGTGATTCAACACAGTTAATCAAACTAAGCGATTTAATTGTGACACTATCAGATCTACAAGGTCACAATGCATTGCGATGTGATGCAATGTGAGCTTGTAGATTGCTTTTTTGGGCAACACCAGCATACGGCAAAGTATAATACAGGGCTTAAATGTAAGTGGTTAAAATGTGCTTCATGATTACTGTATTTGATTAATCCCAAAAAATTAAGTGATATAGAGTAGACTTTTTTTTTTTATATATACTTTATTTTTTTCATATGGGCACCACAGTGAGTAGTCATATGACTACAAAGACAACACAAAATACAACGTTGGGACAAATCAGGACATAACAAAACAAAGAGAACAAAACAACTAAAGCACCAAATGTACACAAAATAGACATCATTAATCAGGGGAAAAAGAAACTAAAAACAAGAAAAAACAAACACGACAAAAAAGAACTGGAGAAAAACAAAAACATAAAAAACAGAAGACAAGGTATGGAGGCACATAGAGACTAACCCATGTTCAAGTTCATATTCTTTACCACTCTTTTTCTCCAACTAAAAACATCCGGGCAAAACAATCATTAATTAGGTCAGTCCTTCATCAAGTGCCTGATAATAAAACCAGTACCTTGTTAAAAGTGCTCCCCCCCATTTGGTTGTTGACTCTTCCTTAAATATTTCCAATGGTATTCTATATGCTTTTAGTTAGGCTGAGGTGCTAAGTCTTGCATTATGGTCACCCCCCCGTCCGCGCCCACACTTTCCATGTAGCGCTCCCATTTAGACCACAGAGTACTACTCTTACTAAGATTTCCTCTAATTTGATATAGAGTAATCTAAGAAAATAATCGACAGCTGAAGCCCTAGACTAAATGACAGACTATATCAGATCAAATCATGTCTAACAATAACATGTTCTTAGATCGGGGTTCCAGGGATAACAATCTGAAATGAGTATGAATTGTATGTAATGTATTATGTGTTGCATTAATTAATTAATGCAACCATGCATCAATTAATTAATGAATGCATGCATTCCTTCACATTGTTCATTCTTTTATTTCCCATGTTTGCATTAATTTAAGTTAATGGGTCCATCATACACATTATGACAGACATTGTTCTAAGGCCATTTTGTTTATCTATTCCATTTTCTTTCAAGGCTTCTAACAATTATATTTCAGTAGCAAAACCCATTTTTGGACATTTAGACCACCAAAGAAGTGCACCAGCTTTATTATGACGAATGCACTATGATACTCCCTCACTGAGTTATTTATCTTTCCTATAGTATTTCAAATAATAAAATCAAGAGATCTTTATATTTAAAAAAAAAGAAGTTATATTACACATTGTCAAAATGTATTTTGTTTGCATTTTAATGTGCTACAAGAGCGACTTTAAGACCTGTGTAATGTTCATCAGTATTTTTAGATACATCATGGCAAGGTAACTACAATCCAAACCTCTACCAAAGTGTAATTTTGCTTTAAACAGTATCAGTAGTTATAAGAATTCAACCCTTATATTGTCATTTGATAAAGTGATTGACCTTTCACCCACACTGGGGGTTTGTCAATAAGCAGACACTGTGACACAGAGGGATAAGGGTAATTATAGCCTGACACAGCCTACATGTAGCCCTGTTCAACCTCAGGAGATGTGTTCTGAACCTCCTCTATACATATAGCCTGTTCATCAACCTCAGGAGATGTTCTGAACCTCCTCTATACATATAGCCTGTTCATCAACCTCAGGAGATGTGTTCTGAACCTCCTCTCTACATGTAGCCTGTTCATCAACCTCAGGAGATGTGTTCTGAACCTCCTCTCTACATATAGCCTGTTCATCAACCTCAGGAGATGTGTTCTGAGTCTCCTCTCTACATGTAGCCTGTTCATCAACCTCAGGAGATGTGTTCTGAACCTCCTCTCTACATGGATCCGCTTCATCAACCTCATTTGGTTTCTCCTGAAACTCTTGTTCATCAACTTCAAGAGGAGTATCCTGAACCTCTGCCCTACAGTTAATCCTGTTCATCAATCTTAGGATCCTGTTCATCAATCTTCGGAGGCCCCCCTGTGCTTGAAAAACTAAAATGGGGTTGATACAGCTGTGAAAGTAAGCAATGGGCTTGGTGACTTCTAAAGCCAATTTGATCGTCTTGCTGCTTTCACATGTTGAATAGACCTGAAGTAACTCCAAAGCTTTGAAGAAGGAAGCAACATTATAGGGCGCCCAGCAGCAGAAAAACACAGCTACGGTTACGACAAGATGGCGTAACCATAAACCATAATAACGATTGACTGATGTGATTGTGATTGATGACCCCCAAATGATCCGGGTGTAGCAGAAAACCATGATGGAAAAAACCAATAAGCCTAATATGTTGATTTTGAAAAGGCTGAAGATTCCCCAGTAGTGCCTGATATGCGTTGTTGTACCATTACCACCAGTGGAGGTGTATAAGGGAGCACAGAAGAACATTTTGTTTGGGGATTCCTGTACCTGAAGAAAACTTAGTTCTGGAAAAGAGGCGAGAAATCCAACAATCCATACAATAATAGCTGCAGTTATTCCAAACCAGCCTGTGGTATCATACTTAAACATATGCACTCTAGTCAGGTACCGCTCAATGCTCATCAGGGTGATGAAAAAGATTCCACAGTAAAAGCCAATATAGTAAGCACCGAGGACCATCTTGCACATAACGTTCCCAAATGGCCACTGGTCCCGGGCTTGGTGGGCTAGGAAGGGAAGGGAGCACACTAGGAGAAGGTCAGCAATGGCCAGGTTGAGGAGGCACCAATAAGTTATGCTACGGCGACGGTCATGTGCTTGTTTGGACAAGCACATGACCAGGAGGACAAGCACATTCCCTAGAAGACCCAGGATGAAGAAGAGAGTATAGAGTCCTGGGAGAAAATAGGAACCATGATGTTCGTATTCACACCATCCAGATTTTCCATCCGTGCCGTAGTCATAGTAGTCATAGTCATAGTCATTAGCAGATTCAGTAGCAGGTGAGCTGAGAAAGTAATCACAGGAAAAGAGTAGATATTAGGTCAATTTTTAAATATATATATATTTTTTATTTTCATTTGATATTTTTCACAAAACACAGTAAACATACAACCCCCCACCAAATCCCTCCCCCTCCCCACATACTGTATACAGACCCACACGCATAAAGGACTATTAGGTGCAATTTTATAATGGCTTCAGTATAAGGGGTCAGTTTTTTAAAGAAAACAACATATGCTATATAAAATAAAACAACTATATACATATAGATTAATTCAAATAAGAGCATGGTAAAAGTTGTGTAATCCACTCAGTTGTTCACATCTAGAGACAAAACTTAATTCACAGAGCAATCTCTCTCCCCTGTCTCTCTCACTCTCACACACACACACACACACACACACACACACACACACACACACACACACACACACACACACACACACACACACACACACACACACACACACACACACACACACACACACACACACACACACACACACACACACATGTTATATACATGGTACACATTATATGACTTTTTACTTTTTAAACTCATTACTTTTTAAACTCATAAAAAGGAAATGATTTAAGTAGTTTCATGCAGACCTGCATGAGCAGGTTGCACACACACAATAAATGTAAACCCAAAGATTTGATGTATAGTATATTTACATAATTGTGCTTTTAAAAATATGAACATACAAGGTTTCTGAACGACAGCATGTGTGTGTGTGTGTGTGTGTGTGTGTGTGTGTGTGTGTGTGTGTGTGTGTGTGTGTGTGTGTGTGTGTGTGTGTGTGTGTGTGTGTGTGTGTGTGTGTGTGTGTGTGTGTGTGCGTGCGTGCGTGCGTGGCATGATGTTTACACTTATTTTAAGTAGACAGTAATTCCTGTCCTGACACAATATATCAAACGATAAAGTAAAAAGTCTCACCTGAATGTACTGTTGATAAAAGAGTTTGTGATGTCCATCATTGACTGTTCTTGAGTTCAGCTGAACACCACGTCAATAATGTAAGGAGTTGATCAATGATGATGCAGAGGTGTTATTCTCAGTCAGCAACTCACAGTTGTGTTCCTCATTTAGTACTGTCACAGACAGACAAAGAACAACCAACCTCCTCTATGCTTGCAACTGCTAGGCTCAGACTCAAACGCTCCCCCATACTAGACTCAACACGTCCCGGGCAAGGCTATGTAAGGATACAGTCTATCCTAGATAGACGTTGGTATGCCCATAGACACACTGGAAGGCAAACTGAACCGGGTGTTGGATGGAATGCATTTGAATTAATTTTGAGAACCTCTATTTTGAACATGCAAAAAAAGAAAGAAAAAGATAAATGACTATATAAAAAATACACATATTAATTACTACCCCTTCTCAACTACTACTCAAATAGAAACATTCATACTGTAAGTATAACTCGTGTTTATTTACACACACACACACACACACACACACACACACACACACACACACACACACACACACACACACACACACACACACACACACACACACACACACACACACACACACACACACACACACACACACACACACACACACACACACACACACACACACACACACACACACACACACACACACACACACACACACACACACACACACACACATTACATTACATTACATTACATTACATTACAGTCATTTAGCAGACGCTTTTATCCAAAGCGACTTACAATAAGTGTATTCAACATAGGTAGGGAACGAAAACTACTAATCACCAGAAGTCTTTAGTGCATTTTCTGCAAAAACAAGCAACCAAGAGTATACCTAGCGCTAAGGTAAAAGTGCAATATATCAGCTACCTATTTCCTTAAACAGATGAGACAAAATAGCTAAATCAAATGAGCATGAGCTAAAACAAATAAGTGTATCGACTAAACAAGATCCAATAAACAATACAACAATAGAAAACAAGCGTTCGTACAACTAGTTAACAACAAGTAGTCCAGGCGGGAGATGACGAGAGCCTGGATGAGCACACACACACACGCACACACACACACACACACACACACACACACACACACACACACACACACACACACACACACACACACACACACACACACACACACACACACACACACACACACACACACACACACACACAGCTGTATATGAGAACATTGTCATGCTGTTTTATTAATTCGATTGTGTTTGTGTTTTATAGTGGTTCTATTTCCTAGGTGGTTTCAGAGAGTTACGAGGTTCTAAATATTGTTAAAACAATAAAAAAAAACACTGTACTTTTGAATACTCAATATTTAAGTTATCCACTACTTTAACTCAAGTAATAATGACTGAGCAACTTTCACTCATAAATGATAATAGATAAGCATGTGTGTGTGTGTGTGTGTGTGTGTGTGTGTGTGTGTGTGTGTGTGTGTGTGTGTGTGTGTGTGTGTTTGCGTGCGTGCGTGCGTGCGTGCGTGCGTGCGTGCATGCGTGTGTTCGTGCGTGCGTGCGTGCGTGCGGCGGCGTGCGTGCGCCTACTGTAAGGGTGGTATAAACCCTTGCTTTACAGCAGATCAGGTAATTTCCCCGAAATTATCTAAAGACACAAGTCACACAACTAAAAGTGAAAGTATGCATCTGTCTGCCTTGTGGTCATTATTACACAACTAACACACTGTTTTGTATCATATCTCTCCTCACAACACATGTCCTAACTCGCAGCACAATCTAACTCCCAAAGACACAAATAGAAACCAACAGACCTCAGTCTCAGCATGTTGGCTAAGCAGTTCTCTCAGTCCTATGCAATATGGACTCTTATCATGTTTAAGGACATGATTTATAGGACTTTTTGATACAAAAGAAAAAATGTATAAAAAGACCACAACTGCATCAAAAGTCATCAACAAACTATACTTTACAAACTGGCCAAACATTGGCCAAATTGTCAAATAATATAAGAAAGACAAAAAGGATTGATCTGTGGAAACGAGTCTGAACTAAATGTAATGCCTCAACTTCTACAATCCAAGTGTTTGTCAGGGTGGGGGGGGGGTCCCCAGTTCAAATATGATTATTTTGGGGGTCACCAGTTCAAATATGATTATTTTGGGGGTCCCCAGTTCAAATATGATTATTTTGGGGGTCCCCAGTTCAAATATGATTATTTTGGGGGTCCCCAGTTCAAATATGATTATTTTGGGGGTCCCCAGTTCAAATATGATTATTTTGGGGGCCGTGGCCTGAAAAGGTTGAGAACCAATGTGCTTAGCACAACACACATTATATACGGCACACTCTCTTAGAGAGAGACAGCACATTAAATCATATAAACACAGGCTATTAGCCTACACAAATCCTCTCATTCAATTTGTCTAACTTACACACACACATACAAAAACAGAAGATAGAAAATGGATAAGGCACGGCAGAGAGAGACAGCTGGCTCAATGTTGCAGTTACAAAGGACATCACTACTGATAATGTGTTAACCGCATTGCATTTTTGTGAACTGTCAATCATATAATACTGCCGTGGCCCATGGGTGAGACCATGTTGGACTTACAGTAGATACCTGTAGATACTGTAGCAGTGCCATGGTTAAATGAATGGCAGGTGATCCAGGACCGTATGTCATCTACATGTACCTGCATGGCTGAGAGTTTCTCAGCAAGCAGGGAGGGCTGGATGGTATCAAATGCACTGGAGAAGTAAAACAACATGACTCACCATGTGTCAGTAAGCCCTATGCAGCAGGTAGATGATGACTGGTACACAAACTGCAGAGGGTCCAAGTTGCTCACCAGGGGCCTAATGAGTTGCAGAACATGCCCCTCACAGATAGCCAGGAAGGTGGTGTCCGGTCGGGTTGTTGAATTGTTTGGCCTAGGATCGAGGAACCAGACCTTGATCACTCTTTTCCAGAATTAAATGGAGGATATATATATATATATATATATATATATATATATATATATATATATATATATATATATATATATATTTATTATTATTATTATTATTATTTTAAAGACCAAAAATATATAGGCTATGCAAGTTCACAATGCCCTTGTAGATATTCTATTTTCACTGTTGGACTGACAAAATATAAAATGGGGCATACGTTAACTGCATGCCTCTGAGGATGCACAACCCCCTCATGGTGCATCAGTCAGAATGCATTTGACAGAACCCTGATATTTGTCCAACGTGCTTCATTAACCACAGTTAAAGGCACAGCAATGCAGAGGATACTTATCCAGGGGCGGATTCCTGGGTCCATGATACCCTGCGCCTGACACTACCTCAGAACCCCAATGTGACCCCAACAAATCATATCAGGTGTGTGGCACAGTGTGAATTTACACAGGAATGACCCAGGCAACATACAGTATCAATAGTCCAGATGTGGTAGATAGGCTACTAAGCTACTATTTTTCAACCACAGCTAATGAGATGCTACTTCAGTAGAATGAGTTTGGGAACAGATGCCATGAGACAAAACACAATGAATTCATTTTAGTCATTTGGAATGGGAAATATGTTTGTCTCATTAGTAAGAACAATGCAACAGTGGTAAAGGGAACTTGGAAAGACGTCTCATGACAAACCACAAATCATTTGACAAGAAAGAAGGAACTGAAATCTGCAACAACTGCACAGTGACATTTTCGGGCAAACCTCAAATCATTTGACTATAGGAACTGAAATTGTACCATACATGAAACTGGATGAAGTGCTTTCATTTAAAAGTCCAATACATCATGTTTGCATTATAGTTTGATGTGCATGACACCTTTTCATAATTTAACCTGCTTTTATTTTTCATATTAAAGCAGTGTATAATGAAATGTAAAAGTGGTGGTGATTTATCTAAGGCCTAAAAAGGTTGCACAACCCTGTTGTAGACTAGAGTATACAGGTCTAGGGGCAGTGGGCAACCAGAAAGGAGAGCAAAAGTAAATGCTTTGCCATGTTGTGGGCCTGCGCCATGCATTTATTCAGAAATGTAGTAAAATCATTATTTATTTATTTTATTTTACTTTTACTTTTATTTGCTACTCTTGTTTCTTGTTTGTGAATAATTAACATAAGTCGAATCATTGACCTCTTACGATGTAAACATCCGGTCGCTGCTAATTAAGTTTCCAGCATACACGTGTGTACAACGTATTAATTGATTTTGAGTTTAGACTATGGTATTGTACTTGGAGGTGAACTTGCAACTTGCTACTGAAGTTGATCCTGGAGTCGGCAGCAGTGAACCACCATGGATCGTTTCGTAATAAGAAAAAAGCCGGTTAATACAGAGGTTGCGGAAGTGGAGAAGGGGCAGGCTGCAGCTGCACCTGCATACAGCAGCACAGACAAGGCAGAAACTGTTAAACGTAAGAGGGTGACCAAGGCCAGGGGGCTGTGTTAACCTGTGTGTTTGAACTGCGCAGTGCTATCAATGATTTCTTGTCTGAGCATAAACACAGTGAACCAGCTGCTAAATTCAACGACAAAGAGTGCTTAACTAAGTTGCCTTATCTCACAGATATTTTTGCTGAGATAAACAAACTGAACAGCTCCATGCAAGGAAGAGATTCGAACGTTTTACAGCTGTATGAAAAATTGGTGGGATTTATTAAAAAGATGAAAAGGTGGACACAGCGAGTGGAGAGTGGTAACCTGGCAATGTTTCCATCACATGAGGATTATACTGATAGTACTGACATTAAAGACATTATCAGTGGCCATTTGAGGAGGCTTGTGTCTCAATTTGAAAAGTACTTTGCTGAGTCTGACCAGTGGTGCTGTGACAGCAAGTGGATCCTGCTCCCATTCAGTGATGCACCAGCAGAGGGGTCAAGCTTAACTCCCACAGAGGAGGATCAGCTCATTGACATGTCCACAGACTCTGTCAAGAGGCACACGTATGAAACACAGCCCCTTGCAAAGTTCTGGATGCGTTTTAAGGTATAATTCCCAGAGCTTAAGCAATGAAGTGTCTGTTACCTTTTGCAACAACCTACCTCTGTGAGAGTGGTTTTTCCACACTGACTTATCTGAAGAATAAGTACAGGAATAGTAGCCAGGGCTGTCAACTTTCCTCAGAAATGATATTCGAATATTGGTCTTGAAAATTGGCAGATATTCGAATATATTCGAATATTATTATTATTATTATAAAAATATATATTATTTTCTTTAAAAAAAAAATCCAAGGTGTTCAGTGTCTTGTGGATCCACAGGTCACCAGTTTGATCCATGACTAGATCCCAGTCTCTCTTAACCCAAACTCTTTTTGTCTCCGCCAGGCCGAAAGGCATGACGAGAGAGTATGTTTTACCCCCTGTCCGTCCGTGTGTCCGTGTGTCCGTTTGTGTGTCCGTGTGTCCGTCCGTCCATCTGTCTGTGAACAGCTAATCTCAGGCACTGTTGGCCCGGTCGCTGCGAAACTGTGCACACACACTCCCTGGATGCCAATTCAGAACCTCTGCCCCAAATTTTTCACATGGGCCTGTTATAGCGCCACCAGGAGACCGATTTGTGCAAAACCCATTTTTTTATATTACTCCTACAGATTTTATCCAAACATCACACAAATTGGTACACAGTATCTCTATAGTCATGTGATCAACACGGATCTGTCTGATTTTCCACATTCCATCCTGATTGGCTAAGGTTGGCTTCCAAAGTTTGCAGGATTGGTCCATTTTGAACAAAATGCCTCAAATCATGAACGCAGCGTGCGATTTCCGTGAAATTTCACACGCACATTCCCACCAGGCCGAGGAACAAATGCCACTTGAACGTTTTCAAATCAGCCTCATGGTGGCGCTATAAAAGGCCAATTTGCATTTTTAACTGTAACTGCACCGATCTGCGTGAAACTTTGCACGCATACTCCCTAGAGGCCAAGGAAAAACATCTGCCCTGCATTTTTCACATTAGCCTTTTATAGCGCCACCAGGAGGCCGACTTATGTAAAACACATATTTTGAGATTAAGCTTTCATATTTTATCCAAATTTCACGCAAATCGGTACACATGATCTCTATAGTCATGTGATCAAGATGGGTCGATTTGATTTTTCATATTCCATCCTGATTGGCTAACATTGACATCTAAAGTTTGCAGGAGTGGCCCGTTTTGAACAAAATGCCGCAAATCATGAACGCAGCGTCCGATTGTGGTGGAACTTTGCACGTACATTCGCACTACGTTGAAGAACAAACGCCACCCTTTTCACATTGGCCTATTATAGCGCCACCAGGAGGCCGATTCTTATTTTTTATATTACTCCTACACATTTTGTCCAAACATCATGCAAATCAGTACACATTATCTCTATAGTCAAGTGATCAAGATGGTTCCGTCCGATTTTTTATATTCCATCCTGATTGGCAAATTCTGAACATTACTGGCCCACAATAACCTACCTGACCTGGCGGAGACCTGTGCTCCGAGGAGCACTTTTTCTAGTTTTATTATTATATTCCATTCAAAGAATAATGTAAGGCATTGCTTCTCAAACTTTTCATGTCAAGGACCCCCAAATTGATATATATATATATATGTATTTGGCCGCAGAGTCCGCGGCCAAATACATTTTCAGATGGCATCTGAAAATGTTTTGTGCCAGGAACCCCAAGAAGAGAATATTTATGTAAACAAATAATCTAAATTTGTCAAAAATGTATTGAAACATTTTCAAAAATTTCCACACAAAAAAATTTGAATAGCCAACATATGAATGGATAAAGTGGTTTAAATTATTGTGACGCAATATTAACTACTTTTGCTGGGGACCCCCTGGAACCCCCCCAAGGACCCCTGGGGGTCCCCAGACCCCACTTTGAGAACCAGTGATGTAAGGTTCGTAGAGCAGGGGTTTGCAGGAATGTTGTGACATGTGGGGTTCTTTTGTGTCTTTTGGCCACTTTACATTTAACCGTAGGTCGTACAATCTTCTTCTCTAGATTCCTTGGATCATGATGCAGAGCACACTCATAATGCCTAAATAGATTTTCCACCATTTTGTGTTTTCATAAAAACATATATTGCTCCCACTCCTACAGATTTTGTCCTAGACAAATCGATACACATCATCTCTAGAGTCATGAGATCAACATGTATCATTCAGATTTGTTATATTCCTTTCTGATTGGCTATGATTGGCTTCCAAGGGAGGGAGGGGCCCATTTTACAAAAACTCAGGAACGCAGCATCCTATATTCCCCAAATTGTAATCACACATTGAGGATTGTCGAACCAATGCATGTGTGAGCCGGTGGACATTAGATTTTGCTTTGTCTTTTTGGTATATGTGATTTTGTGTTGTATGTTTCATTTTTGTCGAGAGAGTATGTTTTACCCTCCGTCCGTCAGTCCGTGTGTCCGTGTGTCCATCGGTCTGTGAACAGCTAATCTCCGGCACCGTTGGCCGGGCGGTCGCTGCGAAACTGTCACTCACACTCCCTGGATGCCATTTCAGAACCTCTGCCCCAAGTTTTTGACATGGGTCTGTTATAGCGCCACCAGGAGACCGATTTGTGCAAAACATAGTTTTTGACAGTACTCCTACAGATTTTGTCCAAAAATCTCGCAAATCGGTACACAGTATATCTATAGTCATTAAACGAAACGGGTCTTTCAGATTTTTCATATTCCATCCTGATTGGCTAAAAATGTCTTCCAAAGTTTGCAGGAGTGCTTCGTTTTCAACAAAATGCATCAAATCATGAACACAGCATGCAATTTCCGTGAAATTTTGCACGCATATTTCCACCATGTCGAGGAAGAAATGCCACTTGAAAATGTTCAAATCAGCCTCATGGTGGCGCTATAACAGGCCGATTCATGTTTTTACCTATAACTGCGTAAAACTTTGTATGCGCACTCCCTAGAGGTCAAGCAAAAACCTTTGCCCTGCATTTTTCACATCTGCCTTTACTTATGTAAAACAATTTTTTTTATATTACTTCTTCCGATTTTATCCAAATTTCACGCATATCGGTACACATGATCTCCATAGTCATGTGATCAAGACGGATGTGTTCGATTTTTCATATTCCATCCTCATTGGCTAAGATTGACATCTAAAGTTTGCAGTGGCTTGTTTTCAACAAAATTCCGCAAATCATGAACGCACCGTCCGATTGCGGTCAAACTTTGCACGCATATTCACACTATGTTGAGGAACAAACCCTTTTAACATTGGCCTGTTATAGCGCCACCAGCAGGTCTAATTTAGCAAAACTTTTTTTTTTACACAAAATGCCTCAAACCATGAATGCAGTGTCCGATTGCCGTGCAAGGCCTAAAAACAAATGGCACCCTTTAAACATTGGCCTATTATAGCGCCAGCAGGAGGCCACAATAACCTACCTGACCTGGCGGAGACCTGTGCTCCGAGGAGCACTTTTTCTAGTTTTGTGCATGTTTTTGAGTGAAATTATTGTTTTCCTGAGTGATTATTGCTTTGATTAAGTGTTGTTTAAGTTGCATGTATTTATTCTATTTTCTTTCCACTGACCTGCACTAACCAAGGCTGGGGTGATTAAGGACTTGCACCTGGGTTTGGGTGTGGCAGCCTAATTAAGAGGCCCATAAAGAAGAGACAGAGGAGAGCTATTGCAGAAGTGAGCCTTGAGAGAGAGAGAGGAGAAGGAGCTGGAGTGCTGCAGGCTGCTGGTCTGAGGAAGGGTGGCTACCACAGACTGGGGTTCGGGTGGGCAACGACACCCCAATTGGTGGGAGGCCCAGTGGGAGCCATGGCCTCTGAAAGTGCTATGCTGCCGGTGGTGTGTGTGCCCTGTCTGCGGGAGGATCTCGTCCGTGGGAGGTTGCCCGAGGATGGCCAGGTCACAGGTGCGATGGCGAGGAGGCCGGAGAGATGCTCAAAGATGGACGAGAGAGAGAGAGAGAGACAGCAGAGCAGAGACGAGGGTAAGCAGCCAGCAGTTGGAGCCGAACCATCCAGAACACAGGGAGAGGGACCCATACAGCATGGTGACCACACAGCAAAGGACCACATCGTGCCCTGTGGAGGACCAACGAGAAGGAAGACGTGACCCAAGTATTGACGGCTTCATCACCACAGCGGCAACGCATATGGTCTCAGATCGACACCAATACTCTCCAGAATATGTGCTCGACAGGAAAATTGCCTTCTATTGACGTGCTTCCTTGTCCTCCAACGGCAACCTAGGAGCCGGTGTAAGGTGGCGCCTTCAACGTAGCTGCCCCCCCCACCTTCCTCCAACTGGCTGGTTTTCTTTTATGCTTTTATTTTAGTTAGTTGGGCGGCCCTTGTAGGATTGTTATTGGTAGGCATTTTATTGTTTTTTCTTTGGCGGCTAGACGCCCATGTATTAGTTAATTAATAAATGGTGTTCACCTTCTTTCTTTTTTTGCCTGGCTGCAGCTTCCAAACCCTGCTTCACACAGCAGAAGATGGAGAGTGCTGGAGATCCCTGACTGCCCAAGCATCCACCCCTACGACTCCCTAGGCCATGGGATGAGTGAGTGAGTTCACCTTTTTAACTTTGCCTCTGTTTTAGTTTATTTGCCACTTTTTTCCTCCAAAGTTGTCATTAGAACCTGTGTTGCCTTGAATAAGTGAGGACCAGACCTCTCAAAAGATGGCGTAGTCTGTGTTTTAAATGTATTGATGTGCACCCTGCACTTAACAAATTATTAACTTATATTAATAAGTTAATAATTGCATATACAATCACTGATGGTGAAAGAGTTTTCTTGTACTGTATAATGCCTTCTTATTGTGGTAACTTCAGCCATCGTACCTTTCAGTCTAACATTGGGTGCGGACGTAGGTTTCACTTCTACAGTGTTACCATATACCACCATGGTATCACAGCCAACCACAGCCAAACCCCTTGCCTCTGTAACCGTCCTTGGATTTTTCACAAATAATAAAGACCACCATTTGTCTTAATCTTTTCTAAAAATAAATAAATAAAAGGTTGACAAAAAGTAATAGACCATTTTCAAGGTCCACATATTGTGCAAGTGGAAACTACCTCTTTCCTGGAGACAAACAGTTCCTCGTAGGCGTTCCTTGCAACTAATTCTCCTTAACAATTCTCTCACTTCTGTTTTCACTTCTGTTTTCATAATCATTCAGCAGCCTCAGCACTCTTAATTATCAGTATTTCACTGACTATTTAAAGCCAACTAGGTAAGGGGCATTACAGGAACAATTTATGATGTTGTATCGTATTATTGTAATCCTTGTCCATCAAAACATACAGTAGGGATACACACCATCTATTTTGGGATGTCATGCAAACATTTGTAATATATATTTTTTGCACTATATATATATATATATTTTTTTGGGGGGCTTTTTAGCTTCTGTTCTCATTGGAGAAGGAAACAACATGATCATCCATGATATATTTTTATGCTTGAATCTGTGTTGCAATAACTTAGCAAAAAATATAAGAATGTCTTTGGTTTGAGCTTTTCTCTCTCTTTTTGAATACAAAAATGTTTTTATGGACTGTAAAGAGTAAAGAGTTTAAGGGCAAAACGAATGTCTTAAACCGGTAAATGAAGTGTTATTAGATAGTGTAAAGGCATTCTATGTTTAAATTATGGCGAAACCATGCCGATTACATCCATGGATCCACTAGATTAAAACAGTCAGTCAGTATTAACTTAAATGTACATTAGATATGTTGTACAGACAGAATCACACAACAAACGGCTCCATCAGTCAGTATTAACTTTAATACACACAGTTAGATGTGTTGTGTACAGACAGAATCGCACAACATTGAGAGAATAGAAGCCTCCTTTAGACGTGTTTGTTCACAAGCTAAATGATTGATAGTGATGGCTGATTTATAGATTCTAGTTTATAGTTTTGTAGCACACAGAAAATAGCTGATCTGCAATACATTTGCTATTTTTGCTGTGTGTGTAAATCAGTCTTTAATCTTCAGTTATTATATGTACAAGTTTATACATTAACTATGATTAACTAACAATCATTTAGCAGGGGACCCCTGCAAAGTGACTGATAGATTATCTATATAATTACAGTAAATACAACTAGATAACATACACAGGAATGTATATTCTGATCAGTTTCACTGTTATCTCTATACCTACAGTACATAGACAGTAAAGCAATTCTAGACCGAATTGGTGATTAATTGGAGTTAATCAAACTAAGCGATTTAATTGTGACACTATCAGATCTAAGCTCACAATGCATTGTGATGTGATGCAATGTGAGCTTGTAGATTGACTATTTCAGCTTTTTTGGCCAACACCAGCGTACGGCAAAGTATAATACAGGGCTTAAATGTAAGTGGTTAAAATGTGCTTCATGATTACTGTATTTGTATTTGATTAATCCAAAAAAGTAAGCGCATGATATAGAATAATCAAAGAAAATAATCAACAGCTGAAGCCCTAGACCAAATGACAGACTATATCAGATCAAATCATGTCTAACAATAACATGTTCTTAGATTGGGGGTCCAGGGATAACAATCTGAAATGAGTATGAATTGTATGTAATGTATTGTGTGTTGCATTAATTAATGCAACAGCTATGATACTCACTAAGTTATGTGTCTTTCCTACAGTATTTCAAATAGTAAAATCAAGAGGATTTGTATATTTAAAAAAATGCAGTGTCAGGTGTTGTTATGTTACACATTGTCAAAATCAACTTTGTTTGCATTTTAATGTGATACAAGAGTGACTTTAAGACCTGTTTCACCATGTAATGTTCAGTAAGTCAATGGGGAGAATATTTTTTATATCAATTTCTAATCAATGAAGCAAGTATTGAAGATATCTCATCAGTATTTTTAGTTACATCATGGCAAGGTAACTACAATCCAAACCTCTACCAAAGTGTCATTTTGCTTTAAACAATATCAGTAGTTATAATAATTCAACCCTTATATTGTCATTTGATAAAGTGGTTGACCTTTCACCCACACTGGGGGTTTGTCAATAAGCAGACACTGTGACTCCGAGGGATGATGTGTTCTGATCCTCCTCTCTACATGTAGCCTGTTCATCAACCTCAGGAGATGTGTTCTGAGTCTCCTCTCTACATGTAGCCTGTTCATCAACCTCAGGAGATGTGTTCTGAGTCTACTCTCTACATGTAGCCTGTTCATCAACCTCATGAGATGTGTTCTGAGTCTCCTCTCTACATGTAGCCTGTTCATCAACCTCAGGAGATGTGTTCTGAGTCTCCTCTCTACATGTAGCCTGTTCATCAACCTCAGGAGATGTGTTCTGAGCCTCCTCTCTACATGTAGCCTGTTCATCAACCTCAGGAGATGTGTTCTGAGCCTCCTCTCTACATGGATGTAATGTATCAAGCTCATTAGGTGTCTCCTGTAACTCCTCTATACATAGGATCCTGTTCTTCAATCTTAGGAGGAGGCCCCTCCTGAACCTAAGTGCTCGAAGAATTAAAATGGGGTTGATACAGCTGTGAAAGTAAGCAATGGGCTTGGTGACTTCTAAAGCCAATTTGATCGCCTTGCTGCTTTCACATGTTGAATAGACCTGAAGTAACTCCAAAGCTTTGAAGAAGGAAGCAACATTATAGGGCGCCCAGCAGCAGAAAAACACAGCTACGGTTATGACAACATGGCGGAATTCTTTTTTAATTTTTTTTTCTTCTTTTGATAAAGTATAATTTAATAACCTCAAAATGATCAGGGTGTAGCAGAAAACCATGATGGAAAAAACCAATAAGCCTAAAATGTTGATTTTGAAAAGGCTGAAGATTCCCCAGTAGTGCCTGTTATGCGTTGTTGTACCATTCCCACCAGTGGAGGTGTATAAGGGAGCACAGAAGAACATTTTCTTTGGGGATTCCTGTACCTGAAGAAAACTTAGTTCTGGAAAAGAGGCGAGAAATCCAACAACCCATACAATAATAGCTGCAGTTATTCCAAAGCAGCTTGTGGTTCTATTGAGTGCGCTAAACACTATAGGTAGCACTATAGCCAGGCACCGCTCAATGCTCATCAGGGTGATGAAAAAGATTCCACAGTAAAAGCCAACATGGTAAGCACCGAGGACCATCTTGCACATAACGTCCCCAAATGGCCACTGGTCCCGTGCTTGATGGGCTAGGAAGGGAAGGGAGCACACTAGGAGAAGGTCAGCAATGGCCAGGTTGAGGAAGCACACATCAGTTACGCTACGGTACTTTTTGAAGATGTAGACCAGGAGGACAAGCACATTCCCTAGAAGACCCAGGATGAAGAAGAGAGAATAGAGTCCTGGGAGAAAGTAGGAACCATGATGTCCGTATTCACACAATCCAGAGGCTCCATCTGTGCCGTAGTCATAGTAGTCATCGTCAATAACAGATTCACTAGCAGGTGAGCTGAGAAAGTAATCACAGGATAAGAGTAGATATTAGGTGCATTTTTATATATATATTTTTTTTTTCATTTGATATTTTTCACAAAACATAGTACATATACAACCCCCCACCAAATCCCTCCCCCTCCCCACATATACAGACCCACACGCATTAAGGACTATTAGGTGCATTTTTATAATGACATAAAGTCAGAAAAAAAAAAAACATAGCCTGGCTATCTCTGTATATCTTAATACAGAGCTGTGTAGAAAATATGACGGATTTTGCTTCAGTGTCTATACAGTACAGCTACATAATGTGTTATATACATGTTACACGTTATATGACAGATTACTTTTTAAACTCATAAAAAGGAATTATTTAAGTATTTTCATGTAGACATGCATGAGCTGGTTGCACACACACACAATAAATGTAAACCCAAATATTTGATGTACAGTATATTTACATAATTGTGCTTTTAAAAATATGAACATACAAGGTTTCTGATCGACTGTGTGTGTGTGTGTGTGTGTGTGTGTGTGTGTGTGTGTGTGTGTGTGTGTGTGTGTGTGTGTGTGTGTGTGTGTGTGTGTGTGTGTGTGTGTGTGTGTGTGTGTGTGTGTGCGCGTGCGTGACATGATGTTTACACTTATTTTAAGTAGACAGTAATTCCTGTCCTGACATAATATACCAAACGATAGTAAAAAGTCTCACCTGAATGTACTGTTGATAAAAGAGTTTGTGATGTCCATCATTGACTGTTCTTCAATTCAGCTGAACACCACGTCAACAATGTAACGAGTTGATCAATGATGATGCAGAGGTGTTATTCTCAGTCAGCAATTTGTTGTGTTCCTCTTTTAGGACAGTCACAGACTCGTGGGCCAGACTGTTGCCTCCCACAATTTTCAAATGTGGGAGGCAACACGGATGGGACCGCTCCTCCCCACCTCCGTTTCATCTTTACAATCATGCAAATTTATCCTAATATAAATCAAAATCTTCGAAGCATATATAGCTTGCTGCTTAGCAGAAATGGAAATTAAAAAATGTTATGTAAAGATATTTTAAAACATATTTTCGTGAACGGAAATGACGAACAGATGACAGCTTCCTGCCTCGGATTTCGGGAGGTGTAGTTCCTATAGCACAGATTGTGGAATAGTTGCTACAGTACGTGAGAATGGGAGCACGGTAGCTCTGAAAATGATCAGAGGATAAAGCGGATGTGACGCCTCCTCCCCGCTTCCGTTTAGTCTTTACAGTTGCGCAAATCTGTCCTAATATAAATCGATATACCGTAATCAAAGCATATAAAGCTTACTGCTCATCAGAAATGGAAACTTTAAAATAAAATGTAATGATGTTTTAAATTATAATTTTGTGAACGGAAATGACGATCAGATGACGGCTTCCGTTCTCTGCGGAAGCTGAATCTCTTTTTTGAATGAATCTCTTTTTTGAAGTCTTTAAATCTCAGATTCAAAGACTTCCCATAGGCCTACTCCCCACTATGTCCAAGGCACGACTATGTTAAGATTGTCATGCCCATAGACACAGTGGGAGACAAAGCCTGACGAGCCGATGGAATTTTATTTGATTTTGATAACCTTTATTTTGAACATACCAAAAAAAAATTTTTGAATAAAAGAGATACAAAAACGAAATGAAAAAGTGCTCCTTAGAGCACAGGTCTCCGCCAGGTCATTGCAATGTTCGGAATTCGCCAATTAGGATGAAATATGAAAAATCGTACGGATCCGTCTCGATCACTTGACTAGAGATGATGGGTATGATTTGCGTGGTATTTGTACAAAATCTGTGGGAGTACTGTGTGTTGCAAAAATCTGCCTCTTGGTGGCACTATAACAGGCCCATGTGAAATAGTTGGGGCAGAGGTTCTGCTCTGGCATCCAGGGAGTGTGTGTAGCTACAGCAACAGCACACACACCCACAACACCGATACCAATTGAATATCCAACATCAGCTAAGGTTAAGGATAAGGAGAATTACAAGACTGAACTCCTGACAAATAACATAGAGACACTTTATGCAGACTATGACAAAAAGAAGAATGAAACAAACCTAATCTTTTTCACACATAGACCTCAGGCATGGATTGAAGCCACACAAGAGCACTACACAGATATAAAAAAGGTACCACTGACTGATGGATGTAGCCTTAAAATGCACTCAGAGGAAGGAACCACCACTGTAAACATTTACAAAACTGGAAGAGTAACAATCCAGGGAAATAGAACACCCATAAAGAATGACTTCACCAAAATCAGGGAGATGGCACAAGAAAAGTGCACTCCAGCCAGTATAGACATAGACAAGACAATACATCCAGACACAGTAGAGAGTCCACCCCCACCCCCACCAATCAGTGCCACAAAAGCTCACACCATAGAGCCACACCTGCTTACCAAGTTGAATGACCAATTCTTTAGATTAGAATATAGGCAAGTACAGATGGAGCAACAGCTATTGGGGTATACGCAAGAACAGACAGAGACAGAGAGTGAGCCTACGCTCAGACAGGAGTTGGTACAGCTACGGGAACATATGGGAAAGGAGATAAGACAGCTAAAGGAAGACATGAGAAAGGAGCTAGCAAAGCTAAAAGAAAGACAGGAAAAGGAAATAGCAGAGACTAGGGAAAGTATGAGAAAAGACACAGAACAGCTAAGGAAAACGACAGAAAAGGAAATAGGGCAACTGAGGAGAGAGATAGAAAAGCTTGAAAGGGAAGCAAGACCAAAAGCAATCAGCAGGAAGGGTTAGAAATACCAGATAACCCTGACCAATCAGCGGTACCTCAAAGCCAAGTACTCTCCCAAGAGATCGTTCAAGAAGAGGACCCACCACAACCCTCCCCCACTGCTACACCTCCAGAAAACCGCCAGCTACAAAAACCAGAAATTGTACTCCTGACTGACTCAAATGGGAAATCGATGCAAGAAAGCTCTTCCCAAAGCACAGAGTTGAACACATCAGATGTCGAAACACAGCACGTGCAATGGAGTTACTGACAAGGGACCGGCTGGGCTCCCCCAGCCATATAATTATCCACACCGGCACAAACGACATATGGGTACAGGAAGACCACGAGATGGTCACATCTACCAAGGGAATGATAGAAAAAGCCACCTCAACATTCCCCAACGCAGAAGTAGTCATCTCGGCACTGCTACACAGAGGCGACGTCGAATACGACTACATCAACGCAATCAACGCACAGACTTCCAGAATCTGTGCAAGGAAGAGTAAGGTCCACTTCGCAGAACACCCAACCCTGCACAAGGGAAGCCTACACGACCAGGTACACATCCGCAAGGCTGATATCCCAACCTTTGCAAAGAGCCTGAAGGACATCGCACTCGACCGCGACTACCCTACAGATACAACACCCTACACACGCAACCACCGTGGACAACATCCTACACCCAGAGGACACCGCACTGCACACAGAGGACACTCTACTAGACGTCACCACCCCTATCAACCTAGCAGACCCTCTCCTAGACACCCCTCCGCCCCATCCAGACCCCATGCCACACAACAGGGCGGCCCACCCACACCCCTGATGCATATCCTCACTGCTCCACCCACACCTCATCCCACACACAGCTCACCCACACCACTGATGTCCATCCCATACACTCTTGCATCAGCCTCACCACCGCCCACTCTCCCCCTCCCTCTCCAACCATACACATACGCACAGGCAGTGACCAGAGCCATCCCCAGCACACACAGCATCGAGCAGATGTTCAGGGAATTCTACACAGCATGGGCCCAGGGCAGAACCTCTGGAATGTAACAACAATGTGAACAATGGAGTACAAATCACTCACTATATCATCCTGGAATATACAAGGTTTGAGGTCGACTGCCCTTGGCATCAAGAGCAGAACCCCAGACTTTGCCAAAGAGATTGCAAACATAGACATCATTGTTCTACAAGAGACATGGCACAGAGGGGACGGCCCCACTGGCTGTCCTACTGGCTACAGAGAACTCGTGGTACCATCTACAAAACTGGCAGGAGTCACCCAGGGAAGGGACTCTGGAGGTATGCTAATATGGTACAAATCAGAACTAATCCACGCCATTAAGCTAGTAAAAACTGGAACTTCTTCCATCTGGCTGGAATTAAACAAGGAACTTCCCACAACCGAAAAAAATGTCTACCTGTGTGCCACCTACATCCCCCCCAATTGAATCCCCTTACTTTACAGAGGACTTTTTCCCCACACTAGAAGAGGATATCAGCCATTTCCAGGCACACGGTCACATTGTAATTTGTGGAGACCTAAATGCCAGAACAGGACAAGGGCCTGACACCCTCAACACACAGGGAAACAAACACTTACCAGGAGGGGGACACATCAGCTCCCCAACATGTCCCCCGAGATACAATCACGACAAAACAACAAACAAACATGGGTCACAACTGCTACAGCTCTGTCGCTCACTGGGTCTGTACATCGTTAACGGTAGACTCCGAGGGGACTCCTTCGGTAGATATACATACAGCTCATCCCAGGGAAACAGCACGGTAGATTACTTTATCACGGACATAAACCTGGCATCGCTCAGAGCTTTCACAGTCAGCCCGCAAACACCCCTGTCAGACCACAACAGAACCACAGCCTATCTAAACAGATCAACACACAGACACAAAGAACAAACGCCAAACAAACTACATACTATAAAAAAACGTTACAAATGGAATGAACACAGCGCAGAAGCTTTCCAAAATGCTATTAGGCAAAAACAAGTCCAATCACAACTGGATCAGTTCCTAGAAAAAACCTTTGAAGAAAACAGTGAAAGTGTAAACAGGGCAGTAGAAGGCCTCAATCATATATTTGAACTAACAGCCTCACTAGCAAACCTAAAAGTACCAAACAGGAAAGCCAGAACATTTTTTGAGAATGACAAATGGTACGATAATGACTGCAATAATCTCAGGAAAAAATTAAGGAAACTATCAAACCAAAAACACAGAGACCCAGACAACCACAACACACGTCTCCAATATGGGGAAACACTGAAACAATACAAGAAAACAGTAAGAGAAAAAAGAGATCAACATGTTAGAAACCAACTGCAAGATATCGAGGATTCCATACAGACAAACAGCTTCTGGGAAAACTGGAACAGACTTAATAAGCTAAAACAGGACGAACTACCCATCCAAAATGGAGATATATGGGTGAACCATTTTTCTAGCCTCTTTGGCCCAATCGAGAAGAACAAAGAGCAAAAACAAATAAAAGATAAACTACAAAACCTAGAGTCAGCCGTAAAAGACTACCAGAATCCACTAGATTCTCAAATCAACCTAAAAGAACTACAAGACAAAATAAAAACACTTAAAACCAAGAAGGCCTGCGGGGCAGACGGTATTCTAAATGAAATGATCAAATTCACCGACCTCAAATTCCAAATAGCCATACTAAAACTCCTAAATATCGTGCTCAGCTCTGGGATCTTCCCCAGCACATGGAATCAAGGGCTGATAACGCCACTCCACAAAAGTGGAGACAAATATGACCCAAATAACTACCGCGGGATCTGTGTAAACAGCAACCTCGGAAAGATCCTCTGCATGATCCTCAACCACAGAATTCTAAACTTCCTCACAGAAAGCAATGTCCTGAGCAAATCACAAATTGGCTTTCTACCAAAATATCGCACAACAGACCACATTTACACTCTAAACACCCTAATTGACAACCAATTAAACAAAAACAAAAGCAAATTATTCTCCTGCTTTGTCGACTTCAAAAAAGCATTCGATTCAATTTGGCATGAGGGTCTGATGTACAAACTGTTGGAGAGTGGCATTGGGGGGAAAACCTATGACATCATAAAATCAATGTACACTAACAACAAATGTGCAGTTAAAATAGGCGAAAAGCACACAGACTTTTTCCCCCAAAGCCGAGGAGTTAGACAGGGATGCAGCCTGAGTCCAACACTCTTCAACATATATATCAACGAATTAGCAAAAACGTTAGAACAGTCCACAGCTCCAGGCATCCCCTTGGCAAACACAGAAATCAAATGCTTACTTTTTGCAGATGACCTGCTGCTGCTGTCTCCAACCAAGGAAGGACTACAGCAGCAACTTGATCTCCTACACAAATTCTCCCAGACATGGGCCCTGACAGTGAACCTAACTAAAACTAAAATCATGATATTTCAAAAAAGATCCAGCCGCCAAAACCATCAATTTTTCCTAAATACAATCCCACTAGAACAAACAAAAAACTATACCTACCTTGGCCTAAACATCAGCAGCACAGGGAACTACAACCAAGCTGTAAAGGACCTGAGAGACAAGGCAAGAAGGGCATTCTATGCTATCAAAAGAAACATCAAAATAGACATCCCAATTAAAACCTGGCTTAAAATACTGGACTCTGTGATAGAACCAATTTCCCTCTATGGTTGTGAGATCTGGGGACCATTAGCAAACCATGACCTTGAAAAATGGGATAAACACCAAACCGAGACCTTACACACAGAATTCTGCAAATCCATTCTCCGTACCCAGCGAAAAACACCAAATAATGCATGCAGGGCAGAATTAGGACGATACCCACTAATTATCAAAATAAAAAAGAGAGCACTTAAGTTCTACAACCACCTAAAAGAAAGCGACCTAGATGCACTCCATAACAAGGCACTCACACACAGCGAAACCCTAGAGAGATGCCCCCTCAGCCAGCTGGCCCTGGAACTCCGGGCACAAACACAAACAGAACCATTGGACTAAACCAAATTATAAAACAGCAAAAGGAAAACTACCTGACACACTGGAAAGAAGCAACACAAAAGCAGAGTAAACTAGACGCGTCGCAATTCAGGGCAATTGCAAAGTGTGGTTGCGCCGACGCCGGTCGGGACTCGAGGAATACGCTGGGAGGAATACCGTCGGAGGCTGCGCCAATTACATTGTCACGTCACTCCTGAGATCACTTGCGTTTCATTTTGAGAGGATTGATCCCCCAACATAAGGTTTTTGCATCAAACGGTGTGCGCCCCCTATGGATCAAAGTGGAAATTATTTTGGGGATTTGTTGAGTAAACCACACTTGACATGTGATTCAAATTTGGGATTGACTGGACGTTTTGTTCGTGATTTGTGGGCTTTTTTGTAAAACGGGCCCCTCCCGCTAACTTTCGAAGCCATTTACGGACGAACGGTATGGACTATCAAAATTCTGTTTCGGTCCAGATTATCGCATGGGTCCAGAGATCATGTGTACCGTTTTTTTGTGAGATTTGGGAAAAATCTGTAGGAAAAGGAGCAATAAGTGTGTTTTGAAGCAAATTCAAAATTGTGGAAAATATGTCATCATATCAATATATGTAGGTGTAATGTTTAAAAAAAATTATAATTCGGACTAAATCATGAACCTCCCCACCAAATCTGGTAACTATAGCTCTTACGGTTTCAGAGCAAAAAATACTTGAATTTGAGTTTTTTCACTTTTCCATTAAAGTGGATGGGGACATTTAATGCACTAATAAATCAATATCAATAAAACTATGCAACCAATCTCTTAGCCTTATACAAGCGCACGATTCCCGGTGAGGCCGGTCATTTTGACATATGGCACAAAATTGGGAAAATTAAACTGTGGGAGGAGTAGTGGTTTGAAATATTGTTTATCTAGAAACAGCGAAAGAATAAAGTTTCTGTAAAACAATAGTCTGGTTGCCCATTCGGGCAACCACACTAACTAGAATGCTATCTGGCCCTAAACAGAGAATACGCAGTGGCAGAATACCTGAGCACCGTGACTGACCCAAAACAAAGAAAAATCTTAACTAGGTACAGACTCAGTGAGCACAGTCTTGCGATCGAGAAAGGTCGTCACAGGCAGACCTGTATCCCGAGAGAAGACTATGCACCCACTGCACACAAAATGAAGTGGAAACCGAGCTACACTTCCTAACCGTCTGTCCATTGTACCAAGACATCAGAGACACATACTTCCCACAGATTACAACCACACACGGAGATTTTGAAAACATGACCAATGACAAAAAACTCCCATATCTGCTGGGCGAAGTACAACAATGTGCAAACACAGCAGCAAGATTCGTGAGTTGCTGTGATAGGAAAAGGATATAAAACGGAACACAACCACCCTAAAGACTAATCATTGGGTATATTCCGGCACTATACCTGCACCCAGTGATCTTGGTACATAGAAATTGATCTATTGAAGATTCTGACTTTCAAATGTACATATTTTTTGTTTTGATTGTATTGCTGTATTGTTGTATTATGCTTTCTGCTTTGGCAATGTAAACGTATGTTTTCTCATGCCAATAAAGCCCTTTGAATTGAATTGAATTGAATTGTGTGCACAGTTTCGCTGCGACCAAGCCAACGTTGCCGGAGATTAGCTGTTCACAGACAGACGGACGGACTGACGGATGGACACACGGACGTACGGACGGACATGGTGCAAAATATAGTCCTGGCCATGCCTTTGGCCTGGTGGAGACAAAACATTTATAAATTATGCATCACTTGTTCAAAAAAAGTAGTAGACTATACATTAATTCCTAGTGCCCCTTCTCAACTGTCTACAACTCAAGTAGAAACATTCACATTTATAACTCATATTGTTTAGTCATATACCTCTATACTAGTATATTCTACATATATCTATAAATCAAACATGTGTGCTTCACTGTAGATCAGGCAATTTCCCAGAAATGATCCCCCTCTACACAACTGAAAGTGAAAGGATGCAGACATCTGGGTTAAATATTACTCAACTCTATAATTGACTACATTGTCTCTTTAAAAGCATTTTCTTTCTTCTTTTTTTCACTTTTCACAATACATTCAGCTTCAGCAAACACAATTGACAAAAGCATGGCAGCATTCTCATACAGCTCTCTCTCTCTGTGTGTGTGTGTGTGTGTGTGTGTGTGTGTGTGTGTGTGTGTGTGTGTGTGTGTGTGTGTGTGTGTGTGTGTGTGTGTGTGTGTGTGTGTGTGTGTGTGTGTGTGTGTGTGTGTGTGTGTGTGTGTGTGTGTGTGTGTGTGTGTGTGTGTGTGTGTGTGTGTGTGTGTGTGTGTCCAATCCAATCCAATCCAATCCACTTTATTTATAGAGCACATTTAAAAACAACAGTGTTGAACCAAAGTGCTGTACACTCAGTAAAATACTAAAATAAACAAGAGAACACACACAATAAACAAGACAACGATTGACACAATGCCTGGGGGAAGCAGCAGCTTCTCAATCAGAATTTTCAAACGCCAAGGAGAACAAGTGAGTTTTCAAACGTGATTTAAACACAGGCAGGGTTTGAGACACTCTAACATGGGGTGGCAGCTCGTTCCACAGTGTGGGCGGTATGAAGGAAAACATTTTGTGTGTGTGTGTGTGTGTGTGTGTGTGTGTGTGTGTGTGTGTGTGTGTGTGTGTGTGTGTGTGTGTGTGTGTGTGTGTGTGTGTGTGTGTGTGTGTGTGTGTGTGTGTGTGTGTGTGTGTGTGTGTGTGTGTGTGTGTGTGTGTGAGAGGGGGTAGAGAAACCCGTGCTTTACAGCAGATCAGGTGATTTCCCAGAAATGATCCTGCAGACACAACTAAAAGTGAAAGTATATGCAGCTAACTGCCTTGTCAATACACAACCAACCAACATGTCCTGTTTTTATTGAGGACTCCACATTTTTAGACAGAAAGGGTCTTTAAAAGAAACAATATACCGGGACAAATCAAATAAATAAACTTTATTTAACACATAACATATCCTTTATTTAACCTCACTACTTAACCAACAAAAAAATACTACTTACAACAAAAACCTAACACTTACTTAACTGCCCTATACTACAAACTCTCTTCTTGAGACAATCTACTATACCAGTATAGCCCAGTTCTATTGCAATACCCTGCAATAGAACTGCATTAATAATAAAATGGATATTTTCGAGATGGTCTAGCTCTAGACTCTACTGTAGAGTGACTGTAAATCAAACGGATACTTGATAGTAATGCAGTAATCAAGAAATTAAGTTTTGAGTTATTACAGACAACATTAGGCAAGGCAAGTTTATTTGTATAGCACATTTAGTCAAACACACACTTCTACTTCACAGAGAGAGACAGCATAATTGCATAAGTGCATAAAATCACATTGACATATTTTATACCTAGTACATAAACAAATCCTCTCATTCAATTTGTCTAACTTACACAAAAACAGAAACAATACAATTTTGGGCATGTCATTACTCATTATTGTCGAAATGTTATTTGTCCCCAAATATTTTAAAAAATATTATTATTTTTAAGAGCAAAGAAATTATATCTACAAGGTCCCTCACACCTTTTAGATATTCTATTTTCACTGTGTGACACCATCATGTAACAAAGTATAACATGGGGCATAAGTGAACTGCCTCTGAGGATGGGCAACCCCCTCACGGTGCGTCAGAATGCTGTTGACAGAACTCTGGTATTTGTCCAATGTGCTTCATTAACCACAGTTGAAGGCACAGCAATGCTTTATTTACTTTAATTATTTCCTGGACAGAGCACATTAATGAACATTTCAATCAATAAACATGATATCATGTAAATATATGTAGTCCAAATATTCGCACATTATACAGAAGGTAGATTAAGTATTGCCCTAAATGTATGAGATGTCTAATATTTATCCAGTCAATTCTGCTCAGTCTGTCAAGACTGCAAATCAAACAATTTGGGAATAAAGAATACCCTGCACGAATAAACCTCTGCTAATACTGGATAAAATTCACTAAAGCTCAAGCTGTGCCAAGAATCCAAAGGAATATCAGCTTCACAAAATATGTCCTTCTGTGACCTAACACTGCCATCTTCTGTCCAAACTGTGTGGTCTTATTCTACTTGGTGACAAAATGCAGCAGTAGCTATGACAGTATATATGACATTTTAATGAATAGAATTTAATTGTGTCCAATCTGTATGGTAGAGTAGGTTAAAGGGGTAGTTCACCCAAACAAAATATTTTTTCTATCGATTAGTCACCCCATGGAGACTTGAATTCATGGATATTTTTTTGTTATTGTCGCATTCCTAAGCCGATAATTTGATGACCAGCGGGCCGGTAGGCAGCGGTTCCGGTAGGAAGCACAAAGTAGACTCTTTGTGTCTCCTACCGGAACCGCTGCCGGTCAACAAATTATTGGCTTAGGAATGAGACAAAAAACTAAAAAATATCCATGAATTCAAGTCTCCATGGGGTGACTAATCGATAGAAAAAAAGTCATTTTGGGGGTGAACTATCCCTTTAATACAATATAACTTGTACAATTGGGGTGGTTGTATTTCGTCTCCCTGCCCTTCTATTGAGACATTTAGATCGTGTCAAAGGTCATGTCTCACCTACAGTATCTGGATCTCAGACCTATCAGGATCTGACACGAATTTTGACCTGATGGTCAAGATCCAATTTATCCCCTGAGCAAGCAGGCAGGCTCTATTAGCTCAATGGTAAAAAAAAATGTCAGGTGTCTTTCTGTAAAACCTTAGCTGGGCAGAGTTCAAGTGTGAAGGAACAGCGAGGTGCCAAAGTTTTCAGATGTATGTTTTAAAAGTAGTTTTTGAGACATTTCACTTTTAAAACGTACATCTGAAAACTTTGGCACCTTGCTGTTCCTTCATACTTTATCCTATAAACTTGATTCACAATTAAAACATTCCACTTTACTGTGGACATGTATGCTTGAGATTTTTACCTTGAAATAATTTGTAGTTTTTGAAATATTTAGTTCTAACTCTAATAACCAGGTTGGATTTGAACCGGCACCTTCTGGTTACGAGACCTGTATCACTCATTCTGTTCAGTTGCGTGGCCTTCAGTGAAAGATTAGATAAAGGTAAAAGCGCCAGGTAAAATTTGGAAAGGACCTTCTATGTGCAAGGCCTATATCTTAACCACTGCTCCACCATGGTTCATGCTTTCTCTGGTCTCTTGCACGATCTTCACTGACAGATTAGATAAAGGTGCAAGAGTCAGGTAAAAGTTGGAAAAATGTTCTAGATGGATTTGAAACAGGAACCCTCTGGATAGAAGTCCTGTATATCTAAACCACTGCACTACAGTGGTTCTTACTTGTTGTGTTCACTTGCGTGTTCTTCACTAAAAGATTATATAAAGGTGCAAGAGTCAGGTAAGAGTTGGAAAGAATTCCTTGCTGCTTTTTAACTCAGGACCTTCTGTGCTTAACCATGTTCAAATCCCAGTCGTCCCATACTTCAATGTTGTAGTACTTTGACATTTTCAAGGCCAAAATACAAAAGAGCAACTCAAAAGCACTAGAATACACCTGTTGAGGGCCCAAAGGTGCGTTGGCGCAGTGGTAGGGTGGCACTGAATGAGTTGAGGTGTCTTTCTGTAAAACCATAAGTATGAAGGAACAGCGAGGTGTTGAAGTTTTCAGATGTCTTAAAATTAAATATTTCAAAAACTACAAAACATTTTAAAGTTAAAAAGTTCAAGCATTTGTGTCCACAGTAAGATGAATTATAAAACGTGTGAATGGAGTTTCTAGGTGAAAGTGTTTCTTGACAGGTGACAGTTATACTTTAACCTACAAACTTGATTCACAATTTTAAAATTCCACCTTACTGTGGACATGTATGCTTGAGATCTTTACTTTTAAATAATTTGTAGTTTTTGAAATATTAAATTTTAAGCGCCCAATGCGTTGTCAATGGCAATAGCCATAAAGGCGAAAAAAAAAATAGTAGACCCGTGGGAGCCAGATTGCTCAGATGCTCAGTTTCCTATACTGGGATTTGATCCCATGACCTTATGATCTGAAGTCAAGAGCTCTTCCGACTCTATGGCTGCCCCTTCAAATACAGTGGTTCTCAAGCATTTCATGAGAAGGACCCGCAAATATAATATACGATATGAATTTGGCCGCATACCCCAATCTGAAATGTAGTGCCTAAGGGCTCCCATAAGAAGATTTGTATTTAATAATAATAAATTCAAATTTTGTCAAGATTCTTTAAATATCATGGATAACTTGAAACAACTGGGATTCAAACCTGTGACCTCTTGGCACCCAGACTGGCTCTTAACCCAGTGAGCCACCATACATATTGAGCTCAGACAGCCAAATGGATATAATGACACAAAAGCCAGAGCTTTAAAAACAAAGTATTCCAGTTTTGTCAAGATGTTAGGGAGACTTTGACAGGGCCAGGATTCAAACCTGCACCCTCCGATTTCCCAGACGGGCTCTTAACCCAGTGAGCCACTGTGCTTTGCTGTGTGCTGAAAGCCAAATGGTTAATGACAGAAAAGCCAGAGCCAAAAGCCTTGTTTCCATTGTTGTTCATAAACAGTCAAACATCTATACAAGCAACAGCACAACAAACCATAGACAAATATGCTAATACTGTTCAAAGTTTTTTTTCTTTTCTTTGTATCGTTATATATACCCTTATAAGTACAAAATAAAAAATAAAAAAGGTAATTAAATACAGTATATTTCCTGAGGATAACAGGGTTGTTTTGTTCAATGCATTGGGAAAATATTCCCTTTAAATTGGCCTTGGTGAAAGGCCAACGCCCTTGTCTAGTACAGTACATATAATAATGTAATGGATTTTATTTATAATGCACAAAATATCATAGTGCTACAATAGGCAGTTGCCTAAAAAGAAACATCACACCATTAAAAACATCCAATTAAAACATGGGGCATAAAGCCTAGAGGTAAAACCAGTAAAAGCTTTGTTAAAAAGGTAGGTCTTTAGTCCTCTCTTAAAGCAGTCAACCGACTGTGGTGCTCTCAGGTGGACAGGGAGGTCGTTCCACAGTTCGGGGGCGACCAGGCTTTTTGGCCTTGTGGGTGTTGAGGTTGGTGTTTGAAGAGCGGAGGATGCGGGTCGAGGGTTGTAGGGAGACCAGTTCCTTGAGGTAGGAGGGAGCGTTGCCGTGGATGCACTGATGTGTCAACAAGGGATATCTTGTATTGGGTCCGGAAAGTAACAGGAAGCCAGTGGAGTGAACGGAGGATGGGTGTGATGTGCTCATGTTTGCGCACTCTCAATCATAAACAACACTGCATCAAATCCACTGTTGTCTGTATTTGATTGTCATGTTAACTTTACAAACTGAATGACCGTAAATAAAAGCAGAGCCAATTACAAAATCCTCTTTATTGAGTCAATATAACAGTGTACAATAAAAAAAAAGCAAACAGAGAAAAGAACAGACACAGAGAATCAGAAATGCAGTGTCCTATCAACCAACCAGAAGGCACTGGATGCTCAGAGCTGGAGGCGGTTGGATCCCAAAACGATATCAAACCCAATAGCAGTTACAAAGAGTAACTTCGTATGACATATTATTTACAACACATGTCCGTACTGGAAACCGTTGAATGTTATTCCAACGTCTCACATCCATTTTTAGGGCGTCTTCGGAGGAGCAGTGGCAAAATACCTGCCCACCACCACCGCTGGGAGTGTAGGGTCTCATTATTATCCACTGTGGTGCATCCGGATTTCCGAGCGTTTATACCAGGGGGTCTTCAATGTTTTTCGGGGCAAAGACCCCCCAGCTGAGAGAGATGAAGCAGGGACCCCCTCTATATTGTATAAAATTGTGTTTCAGATTAAACCTTTTTTTTTTTTTTTTTACTTGGTCTGCTCTTTTTTCCCCCCTTTCTACACCACCTATACCTCTTTGCCAAAAATAGCCGATCTACAAGTTCACAACGCCTCGCAGCGCGAGGCGTTGTGAACTTGTAGATCGGCTATTTTTGGTTAAAGTTCTCTTCAGAAAAGGGAAGCTAGGGTTCAAGTGGTTCATGTAAAAAAAAAAGAATAATCATATTACACAGATTTGGTGGCCCCCCCTGTAGTAACTCTTAGGACCCCCTAGGGGTCCCAGACCCCCTGTTGAAGACCCCTGGTCTATACCCACACGATGTGCCGTGTTTGGGGGGGAGGGAAGGCAGGTGGCGGGCGGGGGGGCGTTTTGAGCTTGTAGATCTGCTACTTTTGCCGTTTTTTTTAATTTGAATCCTGAAAAGTTTACAGTTTTGGACGTGTGAGGTTTCCATTATTATTATTATTATTATTATTATGTCCTCCCGTTGGGGGCTCCTCACTGGCAGGTGAGGCCAGTAGGGTGAAACAACAGTGGCTAACACAGAAATGTGCCTGGAGGAATTAATTGGCGTAACAACTAAATAGGGGACAAAAAGGGGTACAAAAATAATTGGCTACTCTAAATTTGAGAATAAAAACATCAATTTATCCACTTGAGCCCTATACACTCGTTCGAAGAATAACAAAAAATAGCTAATCTACAAGCTCAGAATGCTCACACGTCATTGTGAGCTTGAAGATCATCAATACTTTTGAAGAAGTTCACCTATAAAGACAAAATTGGGACACCAGGGCCAAAGTGGTTAATAGACAAAATGTAATTGAAAACACGATACATAATAAACATTTGGCATTCATGGCTAGGTTACATACTCCTTTTTTTTTTTTTTTGCTCCAATATTTTGCTACCCATCAATGTTTTAGACATTAATCTTAGAGGTCACATGAAAATCTGTGTCTGGAGAAAAAGAGACGTAAAAAATAAGTCATGATTGCAGTTTACAAAACAAGAAAATGGACAAAAACAACTTCTCCACAAGATCATTTTATATGTTACAATGTTGCACGTCAACTTTAGAAAAATCTAACTCTACAATCTTTAAACAGATGTGTCTATCTCACACATTTGATGATGAAGGTGACCGACTTGTGAGTGAGAGTGTGGTGTGTGTGTGTGTGTGTGTGTGTGTGTGTGTGTGCGCGCGTCTAGGCCACCGACATGGGCGTGTGTGTGTGTTGTGTGGATGAGGGGGACGACACCGAGGACGCGGGTGGTGGGTGAGAGGAAGTGACGGCCGGCGGGGGAGCGGCGTTGACGTTGGAGGAGGAAGGCTCCATGATGCTGTGTGTGATGAAACGCAGACGCATTTTCATGCCCTGACGCAGCGTCATGATGATCTTCTCCACCTAGAGAGAGAGAGAGAGAGAGAGAGAGAGAGAGAGAGAGACAGAGAGAGAGAGAGAGAGAAAGAGTCACTGTACAATTTTCAATTAGGGTTGTCACGATTACGAAATTGACGATCAACGGTCATACAAATGATACAGATAACAATTGATTTGTGTTTTTGACACTGAACATTGAATATGAATTTAAAACATAATATGATTGCACAGGGCAGATATGACTAATAACTTCAATACACATCATTGACATTATTTAAAAAATGTGGAAATAGCTTGTACATCAGTTATTTCTGATATTTTTGTAAAATGTTTGAAAATCAACATTACGGTTATGACGATTATGCAAAGAAATTGGGATTATCTCAAATAATTGTGATTATGTTAATAATTGTGACCGGCCTATTTACAATTTAGGCATTTAGCAGATGCTCTTATCCAGAGCGACTTACACTAAGCAAGGTGTTTAAAACACATACATCAAATGCAGACAGTGTAGTGCCTCAGACAGTAAACTAGCATCAGTCTAAACAATATACTATCAAAACTAGAAAAGTGTGCTCCTCCTCGGAGCAACAGGTCTGTGCCAGCCCGGGTTGCCTACCCATGGCCCGCAAACTTTGGAAGGCAGTCTTAGCCAATTGGAAATCGTGTCAGTTTTAGCCCTGAAAAATCGGACTCATACACCTTGATCACATGACCCCAGAGATAATGTGTGCTGATTTCTGTGAGTTTTGGACAAAATATGTTGGTGTAGTGCAAAAAAGGGTATTTTTTTCTGCCAGATTGCAGAAAATGCAATCTGGCACAAACGAGGCCTATATGTTCCATGATCCAAGGAATCCAGGGAAATAAAGGTGTTGATTGTACGAAAGAGTTATAAAGAGTTATAGGTCAAAAGTGGGCGGTTGTGTCGCCACCTTGAGGCGCTACAACATCTCTGCATTGAAACCAAATTACCAGGTACAAAATGTTACCTAGCATCTGTCTAAATAACATGGCATCTAAATGACAGTTTAGATGCCATATGATGAATATGATACTCATCATTGTGAACTTCATGACACGGTTGGCTGGCCTTCTCTCTTACAGTAAGACGTAAAAAACATTGGCTTTTATTTATTTTAAAAACTCTCATTGGGAAACCTCCCTCGTATTTGTCTATGTTGTTGTCTTGGACAAATGGGAGCCGTACACGATCATCCTTGGGTTTCACATTAGCAACCTCAGTGCCTCGAGCATAAATAAAGGTTTGAAATAAATAGCACACACACACACACAACACACACACACACACACACACACACACACACACACACACACACACACACACACACACACACACACACACACACACACACACACACACACACACACACACACACACACACACACACACACACACACACACCTGCTCCTTCACACTGTCTCCTGTGTACATGTATTTGATGTGGTAGAGGAAGTCACAGATTGGATCCATGTAGTACAGATGTTGGCTGTGTTGGTCCACCGCTTGGAGCATCTCGTAGAAGGCCACGCCGATCTGAAACACACACACACACACACACACACACACACACACACACACACACACACACACACGCACACAATATTTATTTGTGTTTACATTTAACAAGAAATTCTGGAACACACACAACAGTAGATGCACTAGTGGATCAACTCAATCTCAGTTCACGGATACAGGAAGCAGATATTGAACAACGTAGTCAATGCCTTTTAGATCTTGGCTTGGGCATTCCTGCCTCTCACCAACTAACCACGCACGCACGCACGCACGCACGCTCACTCTCACATTGATATGTCGTAAAAGGTCAAATACATTTGGTTTTTGCTCTAAGCTCTGTGAATTGTGTCTGACAACTCATCCAGAACTTCCCATGTGTTTCTTTCATATAATCTCTTGACAGAGTCTACTCTGTGGACTCTTTTGTATTAAAGTAAACAAATTATACTTATTTTCTATCAATTACACACCCCATGAAGCCTTGAATTCATGGAGATTTTTTAGTTTTTGTCTAAAAACCGACTCCGCCGGTCATCAAATTATTGGTTTAGGAATACGACAAAAACAAAAAAATCTCCATGAATTCAAGGCTTCATGGGGTGTGTAATTGATAGAAAATAAGTAATTTTTTTGGGTGAAAACTACTCCTTTAAGTACTTTTGGAATTGAAGCATAAGCCTCCTCAAATGACCACTGATAAGATGATAATGTATTTAATTCCCCTGTCCTCAAATACCATGGTACTAAGTTTCTCCAAAATAAAATAATGGTTCAGGGACCACCAGTTGACCCCTGCTCTATACAAACGTGTGTGTGTGTGTGTGTGTGTGTGTGTGTGTGTGTGTGTGTGTGTGTGTGTGTGTGTGTGTGCGCGCGTGTGTGTACAGTACCTCCAGCATGCATCGGGTCCTCTCCTGTTGGAAGCGCTGGAGGAAGGGACCCACCAGATGGTAGACGTACAACAACTGGAACTCTGTCTGAACGATGGGTCTCAGTGTCTCTGATAGGAACCTATACACACACACACACACACACACACACACACACACACACACACACACACACACACACACACACACACACACACACACACACACACACACACACACACACACACACAGAGAGGTTTGAATTACAATACTTGAGGACATCAACATTTTAAGACAGTGATTTTATGATTAATTGCCATTTTTAACCGTATCCCTGAAAACCGAAAAACAGCAGATCTACGTCGCGGTTTTCACAACACACAACACCAGCGGGCAAATACGTGTAAATCAGGCATAACTCTATCTCTAATAACTAAAACTTGTAAATGTCTAATCCTAATCCCAGTGGTTATAGGTACATTATTCTGTTCATAAGCCTAACTTTAAATATATATTTTTTTTTTTCACCATAAAACAACCATTTCTCTTGCGAGGAAGGAAAATGGTCCTCACAATGTGTACGGTACTTCGAAATTTCTACTATACTTGTGGGGACATTAAGGCACTCACAAGTATAGTAGTACAAGTGCACACACACACACACACACACACACACACACGTTTATTCTTTATTTGAATCCACAAATTAATATTCATTTACAGGGAATCACATGTTAACGGGGTTAGACATGGGCACCTATGGGTACATAATATAGCACCTTCTCCTTCAGACAGACAAACTGCCTCAAACAGCTGAAACAGAGCAATATTTAGCAAGTCGTTGTCATGCCAGTGATTTTCAGGCCTCTCGTGGTCAGTTTACATACTGTGGCGATTAGCGGAGCATCGCCCCCTCCCGCCCACTGATTGTGTGTGTATTCAGTTCATTCACGTGATGAAGTTGCCCAGCCACACTCGCTTTTATGAATGGAATGACGTCACTCTACCTGCCTGAGTAGAGTTGAAGTCTCGTCGGAGCTCCGCGAGGACTGGCTGCCTTTGTTTGCTGGCGCGGTACGCGTGTTTATTTGTCTGTAGCCACTCAAAGCTATGTTTTGTGGCATGGATCGGGTTGCTCTGATCGGAGGATACATGGTTCAATGGCGGATCACACCGCGACCGTTGGGAGTAAACCCTCGGAGGAGTGGGGATTTAACCAGCGAGACAGAGGCAGATCGGAGGGTTTTTTGTTACAAACTGGTACCGTGCGGGTTTACAGGGAACCGTCGGGAACTGTGTGGCGAGTCGGTGTGGAACTGAACTGTGAAATAACCCGAACTGAACTTTATTAATACAGATACGTTTTTGTAATAATAACGGCAATCTATGGTGTCTGCAAATGATTGGGGGTTACAGTGGGGATTTATAGGGTGTGGATTTAACCACCAACACTTCTTGCGCAGCCTTATGTAGTGGTTAGGCTACTGGTTTACTGGACATTTTGTCAGGTGAAACGCCTGGATGGCACCCCGGACCATTTTTGCATTCGGCCAAACCGTTACAATGAATGGCGCAGGCTTCCAAATATGAGTATGCTCACACACACACACACTAGGGCTGGTGAATTAATATTCGAATATCGAATATTCCTCGAATATGGGGAAAATATGTATATTCGAAAAGAAAAAAAAATGTTTTTGTATTTATGTTTTATGTTTATTTGACAGGGACAATACAAAAAACAATGTATCAAGTTATTAAACAAACAAAAGCTGTTTTATTGGATCCGAGCACTCGATACATGTTTTTTGTATTGTTTCTGTGAAGAAAAAAATTGAAAACATTTTTTTTTTTTTTGAAAAAAAATAATATTCGAATATATTCGAATATCTGCCAATTTTTAAGATCAATATTCGAATATCATTTCTGAGGAAAGGTGACACACCTAACACACACGCACACACACACTCACTTGGGAATGAGGGAGAGCTGTCCGATGGACGAGTGGTGCCAGACGGCGTGCGCCAGCGCCAGCACGTAGCTGCAGTTCATCTCGCTGTAGCTCTGGTGACACGCCGTGAAGTCCAGCAGGGCGAAGGGGTAGCCCGCCCACTCCGTCTCCGACGTCAGCGCCGGAGAGCCCAGCACGGACACGATGCGGTCGTGGAGAACGATCCAATAGGGCTCCTGGAAAATATACGGAGACAGAGAGGGGGGGGGGGGGGGGGGGGAGAAAAGGGCTGTTGAGGCAATGCCCATAGAACAGTGGTTCTCAACCTTTTCATGTCAAGGACCACCCAAAAAGTATATGTATTTGGCCGCGGACACCCATCTCAGAATATTGTGTTTAAAAAAAATTGTAGATCTACAAGCTCAGAGCTGCACAGAGTTTTCACAATATTTATCTGTGGAACCTAAATGTAAATGTAATGCCTCACCTCCTACATTTCAAGTGCTTATCAGGGTGGGGGGCAGTGTTAATTTTGACAGCAAATTTTGATATAGTCTTTTAGTTTTAGTCATATTTTAGTCATCTGAAATGTTTTCGTTTTTGTCTATTTTTAGTCGACTAAATATCATAAGATTATAGTCGACTAAATCTATAGTTGATTTAGTCGGCTAAAATGTATTTTGGTGGGCCTTGATGGCGTCGTAATGCCTGATTTTACACTTGGTTGCATGCTGAAAATAGCCGATCTGCAAGCTCACAACGTGTCTCAGCGTGACACGTTGTCAGCTTGTAGATCTGCTATTTTCAGAGCGCAACACCCGAGCGCAACCAAACATAAATTTACTTGTCTTTTCTACTGGATCTCGTCTCCACTAGATCCCTCCCTAACATTTTAGTCTTTTTTTTATTTGTTGATGAAATTGTCAATATATTTACTCTTAGTTTTAGTCATTGTAGCTTAGTTTTTATTTAGCTTTCGTCAGTGAAAAAAGGTAGTCGACGAACATTTTTCGTCCCCAATTAAAATATGATTATTTTGGGGGGTCACGGCCTGAAAAGGTTGAGAACCCTTGGCCTAGACGACACTAGTCAGATCAGAATGAAAACCAGGCTTTCCACACAGTAGAAAGGGGGAGGTGAGATTAGGCAAACCCACTTACAAATATGTACAGTCAGGGTTCCCACACATTTTTACCAATGAATTTCCAAAACTTTTCCAGAATATTTAACCCAATTTCCAGGCCTGTATAACATTATTATATATAACATTCAGCGCAATAATGAGTCTCTTACTCTTATGTGCAATGCCCAAAGACAGGCAGTGTAGCAAAAATAAATAACTAAACTAAAAACTAAAAAATTGACTAACTACGCATCACGCTGCAGCACGTTGTGAGCTTGTAGATCTGTTATTTTTGTCACGTCCGGTATACATTAGGCTGCAATCACGCAGCCCGTTCGGAAAGAAAATACATATTTTGTGTAATGTTAGATGTTTTGGAAAGAAATTGCCAAAAACAATGCATAGCCAAATATTTTTCCAGGACCCTTGATAAATTCCAGGACCCTAGACAAATTCCAAATCTTTTCCAGGACTGGAAAAAGATTTTTCTAATTTCAAAATATTTCCAGGAATTTCATGACCGTGGGGACCCTGTACAGTATATGTATTCGGATATAACAGTGTGTGATGCGTGTGTGTGTGTGTGTGTGTGTGTGTGTGTGTGTGTGTGTGTGTGTGTGTGTGTGTGTGTGTGTGTGTGTGTGTGTGTGTATGTGTATGTGTATGTGTGTGTGTGTGTGTGTGTGTGTGTGTGTGTGTGTGTGTGTGTGTGTGTGCATGTCTTACAGGTAGGGCGGTGATCACCAGTCCGATGGCGTTCATCCAGGCCGTGATATTTTCTCTGGGTACCAGAGGCTGGCTGGAAACACAGAGAACAAACGGATGAGACACATTAATGCTGCTGGTGGATTTCATCAAGAAGACATAATAAAATCACTATCTTAAAATGTTGTATAGTAAAACAAGCGTGTTCGTATGTGTGTGTGTGTTGTACCTCTTTAACACCACGTTAAGCAGGGCGTTGCCCACCTCCTTCCCTGGCACTGCCAGAGCCATCAGCTCCACACAGGTGACATGCAGGGCGTGCGCTGCAGGGTTGGGGAACTCGTTGAACCTCCAGTCACAGTTGGGGAAGGGACCCGGCGACTTCCCTGCCATGGGTGGGGGGGGGGGGACCTAAGTTAAGGAGGTCACCAAAAAGCTAGCGGTTCTCAAACATTTTCCATGTCATGGATTTGTGGCCGCGGACGGACCACCCCATTTGAAAATATATTTTGTGCCAGGGACGACACCCAGAAGAGAAGATTTGTGTTAACTAAATGTTTTCCCCAAATCATTAGTATTCGTATTTCTTTTTCTAATTTCTTTTGGCATCTAATGATAGATATGTCCTCATTATGACCGTGGGTGTGCTCTAAAAGTGTGAAGGACGTATTTTTCATTTCACCACGTCTTTAAGTGACATAATTGTGAGTACGGCGCGGACGGACAGCCCCAACGGCCAATAGGGAAGGATATTGTCAACCAGGCGGCCAATCAGCTTGCAGTAGTAGGTGTCGTCGGGGATCCACGGGTTGGAGTCCTCTCTGGCGTTCATGCCACACTTCAGGTAGGTCTCACTCAGACACCACCCTGGGGTCCGGTTGTCCTAAAAAAGGTTCACATTACACCGTAAATGACCAGAGAGAGACCCACATAGTACCAACCAATCACAACAACTGTCCAAGGAACACTAAATGCTATATTGTATTTTGTTGTTGTCGGGCAGAAACCTCTTATCTCCATATTCTAACTTTTTGTGTTTTTTTAATAAAATAAAAATACGCCCTACTTGATCAAACTACAGCGTCACACATAAGCATCAAAAGTAGCAGATCCACAAGCTGGAAACGCGGCGTGAAGCGACGCGTTTCCAGCTTGTAGATCTGTTACTTTTGATGCTTTTTTAATTTGAATCCTGAAAAATAACAGCTTTGGACATGTGAGGTTTCCACCCGACAGAGACAATATGCTGATGTCCCATGTGGACCAAGTTGTAAGCTTCGCGTTTGCCGAGAAGACGTGTACGTCATCTTAGATGTTGATAAAAATATAGATGTATTTCTTTCTCTGTAGCCGATAGACACGTGAAATAAATAAAAGAAAACACTGAAAATGTTCATTAAAAACAAAAATCAAGAAGCATGAGCTCGGCCCTGGCCTCCCTACTGTGGGGTGACAGGTGTAATACTGGTGTAGGGCTGGTGTAGTGCCCAGGATCACTTAGGAAATTGGCACCGGGTGAAAAAAATGGGTTACAAAAATCGCGGGATAAAGAATTTAGAAAAAAGAAATCAATAACGTTTTTTTTTTTTAAACAAATCTATATAAATTCCATTCCTGTACTGTATGTCCAGTTCCTGTCTTTAATTTTGCATAAAAATTAAAATAAATACATTTTTTAACGCAGCAAACTCTTAGGATTTAGAAGGAAATTTTTGAACCTAAATGGGTTAATTCATTAACAAATTAGGACCGGACGCTATTCTGTACCCACCTTCAGTGAGGACATGATGGCGTGTACCAGCTTCCTCTTCAGGTTGGTGCGCTCCCTCAGGTGTCTCTCATAGTAGTGGAGGGTGTTGTACAGGTACGTCACTGGACGGTCTACACACACACACACACACACAGGTTTATATTACTATACTTGTGAACCAGGACATCACGTTATTAATGGCATCTTTAACTTTTTTGTCAAATTTCTTTTCTAGCCCCATACTTAGCTGTGTGCCGAAAACAGGCGAAATGGAACAGAGGCAAACTAAATGCAATGCCTCAACTCCTACAAGTGCTTGTCAGGGTGGGGGGGGGGGGGGTTCCCAGTTCAAATATGATTATTTTGGGGGCAGGGGGGGGCTTTAGCTCAGTGAGAAGCACTGAGCTAAAGGGTCCTTGGCCTGCAAAAAGAGTTGAAGACCCCCTGCGTTATTGACAGTGTTGATTTCGTCGACTAAAACTATGATGAACATTTTTCGTCGACTACCTTTTTTCACTGACGAAAACAAAATAAAAACAAAATAAAAACTAAGCTACAATGACTAAAACTAAGATTAAATATATTGACAATTTCGTCAACAAATAAGAACTAGACTAAACTGTTAGAGGGTCTAGTGGAGAAGAGATCCAGTAGAACTAAAAGACAAGTCATTTTATGTTTGGTTGCGCTCGGGTGTTGTGCTCTGAAAATAGCAGATCTACAAGCTCACAACGCGTCGCAGCACGACGCGTTGTGAGCTTGTAGATCTGCTATTTTCAGCATGCAACCAAGTGTAAAATCAGCCATTACGACGCCATCATCAAGGCACCACCACAATACATTTTAGTCGACTAAATCAACTGTAGATTTAGTCGACTATACCTTATGATATTTAGTCGACTAAAACTAAAACATTTCAGGTGACAAAAATATGACTAAAACTAAATGGAATTGTATTCAAAAGACTATGACTAAAACTAAATGAAAATTTGCTGTCAAAAACAACACTGGTTATTGACCCAGAGGAACCAGCAGTGCACCCTCTATACCCACCGTGGAACTTGTAGAGTCCTCCCAGGTGGTCCAGCAGGGTCTCCAGGGACTTGGAGACGGGCAGCAGCTCCAGGAAGCGGTGGATGACGATGTCGAACACGGGCAGGAAGCGCAGGCACACGTTGCCAAAGTAGATGGGCAGGTACTGAGACTGCAGCTGCATGGGGGGGTTCACCTGGTCCGCCAGACCCTCAAAGTACAACTTCTCCGGGTACTTCTACTCACGCACACACACACACACACACACACAGATATTTTACTTAAGTAAAAGTCAATCAATACTGCGATATAGAAATACTCTGTTACTAGTAAAAGTCCGGAATTCAAAATGTACTTGAGTAAAAGTACCAAAGTATTGGTATCAAAATGTACTTAAAGTACCAAAAGTAAAAGCACAAAAATGTTTGAAAATAGCCTATCTACAAGCTTGTAGTGAGCTTCAAGGATCCCAAGGGGTCCTTGAAGGGGCTCCAGGGGGTACCGAGCAAAATGTGTTAATATAGCACAATCAGTTTAACCATTTAACAGTGTATTATACTGAGCTATTTTCAGATGGGGGTCTGCAGCCAAATACATATCAAATTGGGAGTCATTGACATGAAAAACCACTGCATATCGTCTATGTCGGGTGGAAATGTCCAAACCGGTTACTTTTCAGGATTCAAATTCAAAAACAGCAAAAGTAGCAGATCGAGAGTTATGCATATAACTAAGGTTCTACGAATTCCGGATGACCGCCAGAGGCAGTGTTTTCAACACCTGGATATCATCGCGCGCTCGCGCATAGGTCGAATATTAATACCAACAAAGTCACTCGTGACCTGTGTGCACGCACGCCACCTATATAGGGGCGGGGCACACAGCGTTCATCCTCATGAAATCTTTTCGTCGAGAACGAGATTCCGAGTGACAGTCAACTCTGGCGGTCATCCGGAATTCGTAGAACCTTAGTTATATGCATAACTCTCGTTCTACTTCATTCCTACTGACCGCCAGAGGCAGTGTTTTCAACACCTGGATGACTAATACCAACATAGTCACGAGGAATCTGCGCTTACCGAAGTCGGTTTGCAGATAGAATAAACAGACAACACCACAGCCGTCGCCACAGGATGCGAGACGGCCAGGTTGACTATATATAGGAGCGGGCAAAAGCCCATGAAAGATGAAGCTCATTCGGCTGCATCTCCTGGCCTGCTCCAAGCCTGTATCACTGAGGGAGAGGCTCTGGCAACCCCCGCGGTCAAAAAAGGCCTTGGGGGAACCTAGAGGCCTCCTGAAGACGTACATTTGCCTGACCGCAACAATGAAAGTCTCCATTAAGCCAAGGCACAGCTGTACCCTTCCTCCCAGACAAATACAACCAAACTCCAGCCATCACGGCTATGTCCTGCCACAGAGCCCGGACGGGACACAATAGGCAGGTACTAGAATGCAGTTGCTCCACCTCTGGTTGAGGAGCAAACTAACAAATCAACAGGCTAGCTGACGTGAAATGCAGAAAGCCTCTGAGGACGTAAGGAGGGGTCGGCCATATGGTAAACCCAGACCCATCGGAATCCCACTTTAACAGTCTCTGGCAATGGCCAGGGCATGAAGCCCATCTACTCACTTTTGCAGATGAAGCAGTGAGGACAAAGAGTACTAGCAGATAGTCATCTGAGAGCAGCCCGATGTACCGGCTTAGGACAAAGCTTCCAATACCACAGGCAAGCATCATGAAGGCACCCATGCAACCTGTGGGGGCCACACGCGGAGAGTATCTCAATGGTAGAGAGGCTGAACCCTCTATCTAACATCATCCGCAGATATCTAGGGCAGCATAAGCACAGAGCAACGCTCCCACCTATGCAGTGGCCCTTGTCCCGACTAGAGCACAGTCTACACTCGCTGGCGTGCAACGCCCTGGTGTACGATGCACAAAAATCCAGTAATTTTCGGACAATAGTTTTGAATTTCAGTGGTCAATGACGCAGCCGAAGGTTAGGAGTGAGGATGCCACATGCACCTCCCCCCCTAACTGTGACAGGAGATCTTGTCCCTGTGGAGAGGCCAAGGCACTTCATTGAGAAGCTGCAGTAGGCCAAAGCATCTTGCCGTAACGGACTGGTCTGTCCCGGAAGGGAGACCTACAGTCAACAACGCGTTATGCCCTCAAGGCTAACGGTACTACCGCTCTGCCATACCTATGCACGTGATCCGAACTGCTGTCGGATCCAAGAGGCTTCCAGTGGGAAACAAGTCCGCAGCCTGGACTGTACACCCAACAAGCGCATTGCTATGAAATTTGCAAGATGAGGCAAGGTCCACGAAAGGAGCTTCCAAGCCTCCTGCAGAGACTGACTGGGTCAAGCGCCCCAGAAGGCAGACTGTTGACATATTGTGTTATTGAACATGGCATAAACATCCTGAGGGCCAGGTGCACTGCACGCAGGTCCAGTGCATTAGCGACACTGGCTGGAGACCCTCACCATTCTGTTGCAGTCTTGGGGTTTGAGGCCCAAGCCACAAATATACATGCCCATTTGTACATGCGTGAAATTTGTCCGCTGTATTTATTTACCCATCCTAGAACTACTAGGAGCAGTGAGCAGCCATTCTCCGGCGCTCATGGGGCAATTAGGGGCTCAGACAGGGACACACATCGACCCACTTCTGGCCTGGCGTCGAACCCGGGACACCCAGAGGCTCTGGCTCATTACCAAAGTAAACAGTGCCAATTCTCTAATCATGCAAGCAAACGCCTAGAGTGATAGGCGCTGTATAGGCGCTGTATAGGCGCTGTATAGGCGCTGGATAGGCGCTGGGTAGGCGCTGGGTAGGCACTGGATAGGCGCTGGATAGGCGCTGGATAGGCGCTGGATAGGCGCTGTGTCTGCGCATCAACACTCGCATGCCGGAGGGCCAGGGCGAGGTAGTCAAGGGAATGTCCAATACGTCACATTCCAGCCGCTGTGGCATGGCTCTAGTTAGCAGACCAGCTAAAACTGTGGCCATGAGCAACGGTCATCCAGCTCAACAGCTTCATCTAGTGACACCACCAGAGAAGCAATGTTCACAGTTTAGGCGTTTAGCAGGCGCTCTTAATCCGGATCGACTTACAGTAAGGTAATGTAAGTAAAGTAAGCAATGTTGGCATCAACCACTAGCCTTAGGTCTAGGCCATATTGGGCTGTACTCCCCATGGCTGACCAGTCCTTGGTAAGAGGTTCTGGAACTGGCCCACATGCCAAATCTCATGATGTACGGCACCGAGGGTGTACAACGACGATAGTTGTTGGACGCATCCACTTAGGCCAAGCCGTTATATGGCCAGCTGGGCTATGTACTCTCAACGCTTTCGTCCAGCGACAAGCAGTAGCGGAGCTACACACTCCCAATGCCAGCGGTATATTCCAGTGGGCGCACGCCGCAGTGGCGTGGTCCCTCCAAAAGCGGCAGAGCGAGACACACTCTCAACGCTAATACTTTCCACTCCTTTCTTCCAGCGACAAGCAGTAGCGGAGCGAGACACACTCCTAATGCTTACGCTATATGGCGGTGGGCCGCCCGTCATGGTTTCTCAAAGCGGCAGAGCGAGATGCACTCTCAACGCTAATCCTTTTCCCTTCTTTCGTCGATTGACAAGCAGTCCCCGAGACACACTCCCAATGCTAAGGGTATATTCCATTGGGGGGGCACGCCGCAGTGGCGCTTACAAATGCAAAATGTATAACATGACTGTCAGTCATTATTTCTTGTTTCTTTTTCCCTGTCCAGCCTCATCATGATTTGTGTGCATGGGGATCTCATCTTAAACAAGCTCAGTGCTTAATGAGTTTTCCAATTTAGTAGACCTTGTATTGTGAATTTGTACTTCCATGTACTGCTTTCAATTCAGTGGCCCAGAGTTCGTCATCCTGACAATTCCTCTAGCTGAGAAAGCATCCCGAGGGCTCAATGCTAGCATCCCTGTGGGAGGCAAATCCGCCCCAACCAGGCCAACCCAGTCGGCCTTTCTGCCAGCAGTATGCCGCTGCAATTAGCCAAACATTCACAGCCATAGCCTGTGTCAGGCACCATAGTCAGGACATGACCAGCACAAGTAATGGACCTTCCCTTCTGGGACCAGCAATTGTTGCAATAATCCATGGGCAACAGCAACAGAGTGAGACACTCAATACTACTGATGACGTAGCCGTAGCAAAAGCGAGAATCATTCAGGCTACAGTGTCAAGGACACAGTATGATAGTCAAGAAGTGGCAAAGCGAAACACACTTCAATCGTCATATAGAATTCTTTAAGAATATTTTACTACCAAGCACATAGTATTATCTGGATAGCAGCAGAGCGACATACCCTCAAGCTATGACATCAGTATTCACAGTATACTGCATATGTTGAATAGCAGTAGTGAGTACCAGGTACACACAGTATTAGTGGGTAACAGCAGCAGAGTGAGATACACTTGTGCTATTGGTAACGTAGCCATAGCAACAGAGCGAGAATCGTTCAAGCTACAGCGTCAAGTACATATGTACTTGTTAATGTATTGTGTCTTGGACACAATTAACACAATTAACATTAATGTTAATTAATGTTGTCTTGGACCCCAGGAAGAATAGCTGCTGGTTTCCCTTTTTGCCGCAGCTAATGGGGATCCATTGCCAATAAACAAAGCTTATTGATTATCAGTACCCAGAGTACAATGTTACTAATATGTAACTTTGTCGTAGCAAAGAGCGACAACCACTCAAGCCACAGTGTCAAGTCATGTGTCAAGTACCCACAGTATGAAAACCAAGTGATGGCAAGGCAAGACACACTTGAACCATACCAGTATTATAATTCCATTTTACTACCAAGCACAAAGCAGTATAACCTGAATAGCAGCAGCGAGTCACACTCAAGCTATGATACACACTCAAACTGTGAGGTTAAGCACACACAGTGGCAGTATTGGCATATATGCTGCTTAAGTCAGCTGTCATTGATCAGCGAGACCTCTTTTATCCCATTAAGACCTGGAACTGTGTCATTTTTAGATTTGAGCTAAAAAGCATTATTTACACTTTGGGCTATTCAAAAATAGCAGATCTACAAGCTCATAGCGCGGCCCAAGTACATGTAGTAATAGGTACACAGTATATCGTCCAATAACGACAGAGTGAAGCACACTATGGATGTCCTTTATTAGCTGCAGCTAAATTATATTTTGACTGGTTAAATTGGGGTTTGAACCAGGGACCTACAGACTTGCAGGTAGACAGTGTACTGACTGAGCCGGATAGCAATCAAGCTAACACGCGCCATATGTCTGGTAGATAGAATGTCTGCGTCAAAGTGAGAACCACTTTCAGCAAAAACATTCACAGAAGAGCGCTCATACAGTGGTGTAAAGTAACTAAGTACATGTACTCAGTACTGTACTTAAGTACAATTTCGCTTAGGTATTTGTACTTTAATGGAGCCCAGTTATCTGCCACTGCTCGCATTAACGCCTTGGTCGTCTCCTCGAGGCGAAAGAACACCTTCTATGAGACACATTAACCAGTCAATCTGGCTCCACCGCCATCGTGTCATCGAGGCGAGAGACGGTCTTCTCAAAGCGGCAGAATGGGATACATCCTCAACGCTGAATACTTTCCCCTCTTTTACTTTATTTGTCTGTAAACAGCACAATACATGCACTCACCGTCGCCAATGCACAGCTATGGCTCCATAGTTATCCGTGCCAGGTTCAACAACAACGGTGGAGTGGGGAAAGTCAACGGTGTTATTGTCGTTAGCTCCAATGCTAGCAAGCAACCGCTAACTCCATTCACCGCTTTTTTTTTTTTTTTTTTTTTTTTCCTCCTTCCTTGTTCCTTTCCGACAGCCCCTATAAACGGGGTAACGTAATTCCATGGTAGCAGGCTACGCAGTCTCTGGAGGACGGACCGTAGTCCGTAGCCCCAACCGTGTTGGTTTACGAAACTTCACGCGCAGCTGCAAGTATCGACCTACGCTTCTGGAGGCGAAAAGATGAAAGAGGATGAATGCTGTGTGCCCCGCCCCTATATAGGTGGCGTGCGTGCACACAGGTCACGAGTGACTTTGTTGGTATTAATATTCGACCTATGCGCGAGCGCGCGATGATATCCAGGTGTTGAAAACACTGCCTCTGGCGGTCAGTAGGAATGAAGTAGAACTACAAGCTCAAAACGTGTCGCTTCGTGCACTTCGAGTTTTTCAGAAAACAGAAAAAAAAGAACCAAAACAGACTATATGATATTTCTAAATACTTTCACCCAAAAAGTTTAGAACAATATATGACTATTGACACACAAATTACACAGTCTGTCATTTCTGTAACATAAGATTAAATGACTTACGACAATTTATGTTTTAATTTAGGCAAACCTGATTTAGGCCAAATTATTTGTGGATTAACTGACTCCAGACAAGACAATATGACTTACCGGTAGGTAAAAACAAACTGGCCCAAGTCACATTGTCTTTGACTTAGGCAACATAAAATGGCCTACAGTAGGTCACACTCTTGACATAGGCAAATATACTAATGGGGTGGGAACAGCATGATCTTTTCAATAAGGACATCCAGGTAGGCCAATGTCGTGTGTGTGTTGTTTGTGTGTGTGTGTGTGTGTGTGTGTGTGTGTGTGTGTGTGTGTGTGTGTGTGTGTGTACCTTGTGGTAGGTCATGTGCTTGCTGTGCCAGTCACTCTGCAGCCAGTGCTCGGGAGCGTTCTCCTTGACAAAGTCGTTGACTCGGTTCCTGAAGTCGTTTGGCTTCAGCAGCAGAAGCTGGATAATGAAGTAACACACCTGAGCCTCGTTGCCCTCGTGGCTACGCATGGCCTGAGAGAGGAGAGGAGGAGATAAGAGGAGAGGAGATAAGAATGGAGGAGAGGAGATGAGAATGGAGGAGAGGAGAATGGGTGAGAGGAGAGGAGAATAGAGGGGATTATATCACTCTGGTCTCGTGTCATTAAACACTGTGTGTGGCTGTGTGCATGTGTATGTGTCGTACATCTGCTATTTATCGGCGCTAAGCTTACAGTTAAAAATGCCCGGTTTTATGAATTGCATTCACATGCACACAGACATGAAAGGGGGCTTGAGCCCCTGCACATTTACCCGTTGGTAAAAAAGGTGCTCTCTCCAGACCATGAATGCAGCATTTATAATGGTGAAAAATAAATGGTGAAAAAAACGCAAATGCCCTACTCGAAGTAGAGATAAAGGATTTCAAAATCGATAAAATACATCTACGAGAGTCTTTATCTACTTGACTTACTTGACTTATTCCTTTAGGCTCCAAGATGGAGCATAGGGCCGCAGTCAGGCCGGAGTCTTTATCTAAGTGCTTTATGAAACTGCTCATTTTACTTTGTTAACCAGTAATTTATGGCTATACTGGATTGTTAGGGCAGGCTGGGTTGTTGTTGTGGCTGTTCTGGCAAAGATTGTTTTTTTTGTCAATGTGATCAGGGCAAGAAGGTTGTGTCCCACTGTTGTAGAGTAATATGCTGAATTGCTCATATAGATCATCAGTGACAGTAACTTTTGTGTGAATATTGTTCATGTTTGTGGAGTTATTTATAACCCTCGATTCATAGTGTTAATTTAAAATGAGATATTCCTCTAAATCTGGGTAGAAATGTAAAAAAAAAACATCATCCGGCCAGCGCCAGCAATAGGTGCCCTTTTGAAATTCCAGCCCCTGCCTCTCCAAGTCCCTCTGCACGTCTCTGGGCATTCATACAACCGTCGTCCTAAACTTTTAATGTCCTGACAAGTGTAGTAATACAAATGCATGTGAGTGTGTGTGTGTGTGTGTGTGTGTGTGTGTGTGTGTGTGTGTGTGTGTGTGTGTGTGTGTGTGTGTGTGTGTGTGTGTGTCCTCACCAGACACAGGATGAGTCTGTCCAGTGTCACTATGTTGTACTTCCACACCATGTCGTTGAGGATCTCGATGCACTTGTTGAGCTGCTGTCCGCCGGCCGACGTGGAGAACTCGTACACCAGGAAGTCGGCGAACGTGCGCACGTGGGCCACCAGCGCACGAGCCCCGATGCGCTCCAACACCCTGTTGTCGGGACAGAGGGGACCGCACAGGTGGGTCAATGCAGCTCACTTCAAGGGAAAGGCGCGCTCAACTCAAAGAGGACAGTCTTGTAGTCTTGAGAACAAACTCTGCACCGCTTGTGGTCTTGCATATCGCCTATGCTAACAGCGCGACATCACGCGGAACGAAGCATAAACCACGCTACTTTTGGTACTTTAAGTACATTTTGATACAAACAAGTAAGACGCGCGAACGCAGCTCGAAAATATTGTGTATTTACGGACTTGTAATCCGTGTTATTTCACCGTGATGGGGAGAGAACATTGACATTGTGTGTGTGTGTGTGTGTGTGTGTGGGTGTGTGTGTGTGTGTGTGTGTGTGTGTGTGTGTGTGTGTGTGTGTGTGTGTGTTTTGCAGGCTGTTGTGCATTTTAATCAGAGCATTGTCTACATTCCTGCACTCTAGTGCATTCTGGCGGCTGCACACAGGCAGTGCACGCACACAGAGACACAGAGACCCACACACACACACAACCCGAGCACGGTTTCATAGTAAGCTGCACTTGGGCGGAGGCGCGGCGACACACACACAACCCGAGCACGGTTTCATAGTAAGCTGCACTTGGGCCTCCTTCCGCGTTCGCAATAACTTTGTACCTAAGTACATTTTTTACTCCGAACTATCACTTTTAACAGAGTATTTCTACATTGCGGTATTGATACTTTAACTCAAGTAAAAAATGTGAGTATTCTTCCACCACTGTTGAAAACACACGTCCCTGCTTCTAGTGACGGGACCCAAAAGGGGGAATCGATAAAACGCGAAACGATACCTGTCCCTAAACACAGGTGTCCATCCACCCTACCTGAATCCTATCTGGTTGATGTGGTCGGTAGGTCTCCTACCTGAATCCTATCTGGTTGATGTGGTCGGTAGGTCTCCTACCTGAATCCTATCTGGTTGATGTGGTCGGTCTCCAGCAGCATCTTCCACAGCAGACAGAGGAAGAGCGGCGGCGAGCCCTGCATGGAGAAGTGCGTGATGATGTCGTTCTCGTTGGACATGGACTTCCACTTCCTGTACTCCTCCTCCACGTTCTTCTTCAGGTTGAAGCGAGACTCCTGGGGCACGTTGTTCTGCTTGAAGAACGCCTGGCAGAGAGAGAGAGAGAGAGAGAGATGAACAAACTTTTCAGGCTGTGACCCCCCCCCAAAATAATCATATTTGAACTGGGGACCCCCCACCCTAACAAGCAGTTTGTAGACATTACATTTAGTTTGACTCGGTTCTACAGATAAACATTGTGAAAATAGCCGATCTCCAAGCTCACAACGCCTCGCAGGCGTTGTGAGCTTGTAGATCGGCTATTTTCACAATGTTTGCCACTTTCTTAGGTAATATTTGACAATTTGGCCAATTTGGTATTAAAAAGGTCTTAAAAGTCATTATATTGTCACTTTACACATGTGCAGATACCCTGTATACACTTGTATACTAGATGTTGGTTTGTTTTCTGTTGAGAGAAAACAATGTTGCACATTAAGCTAATCATCTGGGGACCCCCCAAAATGATATGGGCACCCCCTGAGGTTCCCAAGCCCCAGTTTGAGAGCAAAGCAGGGGTAATTGATACCATCCAAATCGTTGCATTTTGCGATATTAATATCTCGAATGTTTATATCTAGATCTAGCTCGCTGGATCTGCTGCTAAAGTTGACCAACCCGACCACTTTTGCACTGGTGTGTGTGTGTGTGTGTGTGAGAGAGACGTTTACAGTACCTGTAGTGGAGCAGGGAAACAGGACAGTGTGTGTGAGGCCCAGTTATGAGGGGTGAAGGCCATGATGGTCTGCAGGATGTCTTTACACCACGTCCCATGGATGGAGTCTGACCCAGTGAAGAAATCTACACACACACACACACACACACACACACACACACACACACACACACACACACACACACACACACACACACACACACACACACACACACACACACACACACACACACACACACACAGCGAGAGAAGTTACAGGGGTGCTATGCTGGTATCCCTCCAAACCTCCGGTTGCTCATGGAAAGGAATAATATTCAGGAGAGAGGGAACATTATGCATAAAAAGGCATTCAAAAAATCCAGGTCCAGGCACTCACAGGGTGAGTTTCGAAAAGTAAACCGACTTTATTACATTTGGTCAACAGACAATAATATATATACTTATTTACCACCACCTATTTAAAAGAAAATGACTTACACCCCCTTTATCCCATTAAGACCGGGAAAGCACCACTTTAACCATTAAAAAATCAAAAATAGAAGATCTACAAGCTCATGAGCTTGTAGATCTGCTATGTTTTGGAAAAATCATAAATTATTTAGCAAATCTTTGAGTATCTTTTTTTTAAGTGAACACACTTACAAATGTATTCTACAGTAAATCCTAACAGTTTTTTTGGAAAAAAAAATTTATGTTGCTATAATATCAGTGGTTCTCAAACTTTTCCATGTCAAGGACCCCCAAAATGATTTGTATTTGGCCGCGGACCCCCATCTCAAAATATTTTGTTCCAGGGACCCCCAGAAACAAAGATTTGAGTTACAAATGTTTGCTTTAAAAACATATATATTCAAAGATTTGCAAGCATTTTAAAAAAAATAGCTACAAGCTCAAAGCGCGACACTCAGTGCCGCGCTATGAGCTTGTATATCTGCTATTTTTTAATAGCCCAAAGAAATCTAAAATGACAGAGATGTGTTCCCGGTCTTAAAGGGTTTAAATCGCGGTTAATAGTAAAACAACGGTTAATAGTCCCATCTCTCCAGACAGGTTAGTTTACCAGTAACGTGGGTGGCTCTGGCCAGGGTGAGGATCAGCGCTCGGTTCAGCTCTTCGGACTCGGCCGACAGGACGGTCTTGGGGTCGGCGAGGAACCTGGTGAACTGGGGCTGCACCTCGGAGCTTCCCAGCGCCGTGATCAACCTCAACGCCGTGCTCTCAACGCTACGGGACACAACGTGATGATGGGAGAGACGATTCAATATGGTCAGAAAAAAAACCCTGTGCTTTATAATATTTCAATTTCACTTTACAATTTAGGCATTTAGCAGACTCTTATCCAGAGCGACAAGTGCGAGAGTGGAATAAACAGTGGTGGAAAGTAACTAAGTACATTTACTCAAGTACTGTACTTCTCATTCAGTGCCAAAAATATTTCTGGCTATATCACCCCTGTGCCAAGGCCAAAAATACATTTTTTTCAGTAAGAAGTTAAACAAGAAGTAAATGGAGCAGCAAATCTTCAAATCATCATATCTTGGGTTCTGAACCTTCTTTTTCATGACGTCTCAGACGTCATTGGCACTCTGGGCTTATGAAAAACGTGACGTCTGCGAAGTCATTGGCACTGAATGAGTTAAGTACAATTTTGAGGTATTTTACTTTACTGGAGTATTTCCAATTTTCAATACTTTTGCTTATACTCCACTACATCTCAGAGGCAAATATTGTACTTTTACTACTACTACAATTATTTGAAAACTTTAGTTACTTTTTAGATTTAGAATATTATTACAAAACATACAGTAACCACTTCAGCCCAATATGCATTTCGGCCATTTGAAAATAGCAAATTTTCAAATACAAGCTCGACGCATTGTGAGCTTGTAGATCTGCTATTTTCAAAAGATTTTTATACATTTGAAAACTTGTGAAATGGGACATTCTGCCAAACGACTACTTTCTACTGTTGTACTTTAAGTACATTTTGATACCAATACGTTTGTACTTTTACACAAGTAAACTTTGAATTCCGGACTTTTACTAGTAACAGAGTATTTCTACATTGCAGAGTATTATACTTTTACTTGAGTAAAAACATTTGAGTACTTTTTCCACCACTGATCGTTAAGTGTTATCCTAGTACCAGAGATGGAGCTGGTTCTGGTTGGTCTGAGGAACCGTAGCCAAGCTGTGCAGGTGGCTGAGCAGCTGCACTCTGTAGTGAGGCTGGATGTGATGCATCCTGTAGCTGAACATCTCCAGCAGGGTGTGCAGGATGCCCCACGCATGGGACTTACACACGTTGGGTAACAGCTGGCCTGGACACACACACACACACACACACAGAGTGTGGAAAAGTCCCACAGTGTTTAACCCATTAAGACCTGAGGCCGATTCTACAAAATGTCTTCTAAATCCTAACAGTTTTCTGTAAAACTATTGTTTCTAAATCAGTGGTTCTCAAACTTTTTCATGTATGTATTTGGACGCCACGGACGCCCATCTCAAAATATTTTGTTCCAGGGAAGAAGCAAATATTTTAGTTACAAGTGTTCACTTCCCCCAAAAATCAGAAATAGCAGATCTACAAGCTCATAACGTGGCACTCGGTGCCGCGTTATGAGCTTGTAGATCTGCAATTTCTGATTTTTTTCTGATAGCCAAAGAAATCTAAAATGACAAAGATGCGTTCCCGGTCTTAATGGGTTAAAGTTGTTCAGCGTTCATAGAAGACAATTACTTTTACAATTTCAACTGAGGCATTTAGCAGACGCTCTTATCCAGAGTGAAGCGTGCGGTCGGAATAAAGCACTGTACTCAACAAACAGCTATAATCACAAATAGACAACAGAGTGCAGAGAGAACAGTGTAGTGCCTCAAAGAAACAAGGATACCAAGTAAACAATGAACCTAGTATCTGATCTAATCGACTAGCTATCTAAATCATTGGTTCTCAAAGTGGGGTCCGGGGGCCCCCAGGGGTCCTTGAGGGAGTTCCAGGGGGTCCATAGCTAAATGATAGATTAGGCACCAAATGGACCCTTATGGGTCTGTAACTCTGAGAGTGTACAAATGGAACCAAATGGACCCTAACGGGTCCATTTGGTTCCATTTGTACACTCTCAGAGTTAAATTGACATAGATTTTACAATATAAATTGCGGTCCAAGTGATAGAAATGCCATTAAATGGGGGTCTGTACTGTAGCCCTAATGCATGTCAAACTGGGGGTCCTTGAAATTAAAATGGTTGAGCCGTAAAAAATCTTCTCTTATGGGGGTCCCTGCCCTGGCATATCTTTTGAAATGGGGGTCCGCGGGCTAATAAGTGTCAATTTGGGGGTCCTTGACATGAAAAAGTTTGAGAACCACTGATCTAAATACCATTATGTACATTTGAAACTATAGGATGCCAGGTAAACAGTGAACCTAGTATCCGTCCGTAATCGACATGCTTTCTAAATCAGTGGTTCTCAACATGTGGGTCGGGACCCCCAGGGGGGTCTCCACGTGATTTTTGGGGGGACTTTTAAGACCTTTTTAAAAAAGGCCATTACTGCTTCAAAAGTAATCAACAAACTTTTACTATAAAAATTGGTCAAATATTGGCCAAATTGTCAAATAATATAAGAAAGAGGCAAACATTTTGAAAATAGCCGATCTACAAGGGCGTTGTGAGCTTGTAGATCGGCTATTTTCACAATATTTATCTGTGGAACCGATTCTAACCAGTTCAAATATGATTCTTTTGGGGGTTCACCAGTTCAAATATGATTATTTTGTGGGGGTAGCGGCTTGAAAAGGTTGAGGACCACTGTTCTAAATAACATTCAGTACATTTAAAACTACAGTATAGGATACCAAGTAAACAATGAGCATCTGTTTAATCAACATGCTATCCAATGGCTCTTTTCCCACTACTAAAGGATAACCCAGAACTTTCCAGAACATGAAACTTTCCAGAAGCGAAAAGAGCCACGTATAATATATCACTGTGAGGGCCACTCACTGATGAAGCCTTTGATGCCCAGCGACTCTATCTCCATGTAGACCAGCAGTCTGCTGTAGGTCTCCACCAGGGCCGGGGCCAGGGCGTTGCTGGACTTGGTGTGGGCCAACTTGATCACCCGAGTGGCGATGCTGTGGATCAGACTGTGGACAAGAGGCCAGGGAGGGGAAGGAAGGACCGTCAGAGACCTTCTAGCATTTTTCATCAGGTTCTTTTGTTTTACTTTTTGTTTTCAATTTCAGTGCACTTTTAACCCATTAACTCTTTCACTGCCAGAATATATCTATATAGCCGTTTTTTCAAATACACCCGTGGAGTGCCAAAACCGTCTCAGCCGTTTTATTTTCCAATTTTTTTTATTTTATTTTATCGCTTTAGCGCTCTCTAACGCAACTTAGGAATGATCCTAGGACCCTGTAAAATGGAATGGACGGATGTGAATCCAGTCCAAAAAACGTCACTTCCGTCCGCCCCGATGAGATAAAGGTCTTTAAAAAAGGTTTTACCGTGGTGAAAACGAGCCATAAACGGGTGTATTTTAACACATTGACTGCCAATCACGTAGATCTACGCGAACCGCTTAAAAGCCGCCACGTGCCAATCGCGTAGATCTACGTGAAGTGAAAAAATAAAATAAAAAAATCCAATTTCACCCAAAGACCAAGGAGATATGATTAGTTGAAGATCTAGACTCCTATCCACTTCCTTGTTAACTTAAAACTTAAAAATGCTGTATTTCGGCTCCTGAGTACTTTTTTTTTTCCAATGAAAAACTCTGGCACTGGCTAAAAAAATATGAAATAATTCTGGCAGTCAATGTGTTAAAAGACTTTGGCAGTGAATGTGTTAACGAAGCCTAAAAGGCTTCATATGTTCCAATGTTCAATGCCAAACACACAGCTAAATCGTTAATCGCAATTATTTGAGTGACAATTAATGGCCAACTTAAATGTGTAATCGTGACTATCGCCCTATCTATTATCCATCCACGTGTACCTCATCTTGGCGTGTACGGTCAGAGAGTCCAGCAGGTTCATGGGCAGGGGCGTGACGGCGCCCGACGCCACGCAGTTGGTGCCGGGCAGGTTGATCTTCTGCGAGCCGTTGCCGTAGATGGTCTCCACCAGGACGCCCATGGGCAGCGTGAAGCACTCGCTGTTGGTGCTGTAGGCGTTGCACAGCAGGGCGATCTTGTAGTCGGACATGCCCAGGGTCTTGTTACGCAGAGACTGCTGCAGGAACCTGAAGCGAGAGGTTTGGAGGGAGACGAGAGTAGTGTTGATTTTGTACAGCTAATTTTGATTCAGTTATAGTCTTTGGAACGAAATTCCATTTAGTTTTAGTCATATTTTAGTCATCTGAAATGTTTTACTGTTAGTCTAGTTTTAGTTGACTAAATATCATAAGATTATAGTCGACTAAAATCTACAGTTTATTTAGTCGAATAAAATGTATTTTGGCGGTGCCTTGATGGCGTTGTAATGGTTGATTTTACACTTGGTTGCGCTCTGAAAATAGCCGATCTACAAGCTCACAACGCGTCGCAGCGCGACGCGTTGTGAGCTTGTAGATCGGCTATTTTCAGAGCGCAACACCTGAGCGCAACCAAACATAAAACGACTTGTCATTTAGTTCTACTGGATCTCTTCTCCACTAGTCCCTCCCTAACATTTTAGTCTAGTTTTTATTTTATTATATAGTTTTGTTTTTATTTAACGAAACTGTCAATATATTTCTTAGTGTCTTAGTTTTAGTAATCGTAGCTTAGTTTTTATTACGTTTAGTTTTTATTTATTCGTCATGTTTGTCAGTGAAAAAAGGTAGTCGACGAACATTTTTCGTCATACTGTAGTTTTAGTCGACGAAATCAACACTGGATGAGAGGATAAGAGAATGTGAACTGCGGTTGTATAGGACCGCTGCTGCTCGAGTCCTTTCTAACGCTGGGAATCCACCAAAAAAGCGTCTATGATGGCTTCATAGATTAGTTTAACAATACTATAATCTTGTATGTGGGGGAATGCTACTCGTATCTGGGGCATGGTCTGCTTGTATCTAGGGAACACCTATATCCAGGGGATACCTACTCGTGGTGTAGCTTGAGAGAGTGTGGGATGGGTATCTGCAGTTTGGAGTTGTCGTTCTGGGCCTTGCGGTTCAGATGGATCCAGATGCAGGTCATGGCGAAGGAATGAGTCGACTGGGGCTTGTTAATGTCTGGCACTGGAATACACTGGAGGGAGGGAGGGAGGGAGAGAGGGAGGGAGGGAGGGAGGGAGAGAGGGAGAAACAGAGTTTGTAATACAGTTAATCTACACCATTGGTTCTCAAAGTGGGGTCCGGGGACCCCCAGGGGTCCTTGGGGGGGTTCCAGGGGTGTCCCCAGCTAAATTGGTTAATAAAGCATCACAATCATTTTAACCCCTTTATACCCCTTATATTTTATACTTTGGCTATTAAAAAATAGCAGATGTACAAGCTCATAGCGCGGCACCAAGTGCCGCGCTATGAGCTTGAAGATCTGCATTTTTTATCTTGAAAATGTGTGCACATCTTTAAATCTTTTTTTTTAAAAGGCGAACATTTTTTAACACAAATCTTTGCTTCTGGGGGTCCCTGGCACAACATATTTTCAGGTGGGGGTCTGCGGCCACATACATATCAATTTGGGGGTCCTTGACATGAAAAAGTTTGAGAACCACTGGGCTACACAAACTATACAAACACCTGAGGATATTTAGGACACAACATGTTGTCAGAAACTGTATTTACTCATGTTGAAAAAAAAAAAAAAAAAAAAAGTCATTTTGTGACGCGAGTGTGAGGGGGATAAGATCAAAAATACACATGCACACACACACGCACAAATACCTCTTTCTCGGGGTAGAGCAGGTCGAAGAGTTTCATGACGGGCAGGAAGTCAGCCAGGGCGTTCTTCTGTATACTCCCTGATATAAACTGCAGGAGGACCCACATCAGATGGTCCCTGCCTTTGATCAGACCTCTGCCTGCAAGCTGCAGGGAGACAGAGAGAGAGAGGGCATCGGGTTAGGGCTGTCAGACATTTTACTTGATTGGAACAAAATACTATAAATAAAAATAAAATTGAAAACAAAAAGTCAAAACAAAAACCTTGACCACATCCCGCCAAAAATCTCTATCTCGGGTCTTAACAAAAATAGCAAAAAATAGCAGATCTACAAGATCCGTTGTAGCAGCTTTTGGCATTTTTTTTTCAAACAAATTTGAAGTGAGATTAAATATGAATTAATAATTGCATGTTTGCTTTTAGAGTCTGCAGCCCGTCCTCGATTCTGTACGTTCCATGTCCAATAGAGCACGCACAGTGTGGGACTCGTGGATTAAAGTACACACACACACACACACACACACACACACACACACACACACACACACACACACACACACACACACACACACACACACACACACACACACACACACACACACACACACACACACACACAGATGTGTTTAATTAGCACAAATTGCACAATATGTAGGAATTATGATGTTTTGGTGGCCATACAGCCAGCCAGCCCAGGTGAAGAAATGGCAGATTGATGCTAGTAAGTCTGCCATACCAGCTCTGACAAAAATTATCCTTTGTTTTTTATGACATATCTGAGATCATTAGGATTCTCTGGAGGATTGAACATGCATTCTATTGCTAGTTTGACCACGTAATACTCTTTAAGCTAACATTTTCGTCTACTTTTTATATTTAGTAATAGTTTTAGTCATCATAGCTTAGTTTTTATCTAGTTTTTCGTCAGTTAACTCATTCAGTGCCACGTTTTTCATAAGCCCAGAGTGCCAATGATTTTTTTTTTTTTTTTTGAAAAAAAAGGTTCAGAACCCAAGATATGATGATTTGAAGATTTGCTGCTCCATTCACTTCTTGTTTAACTTCTTACTGAAAAGGCTGTATCTCGGCTCCAAAGCACTTTTTTTTTACAATGTATTTTTGGCCTTGGCACAGGGGTGATATAGCCAGAAATATTTTTGGCACTGAATGAGTTAAAAAAGGCAGTCGATGAACATTTTTCATCATTGTTTTAGTGGACGAAATTAACACATGGATGGCACGGGACCCGCCATAAGATAAGATTTTTTTTTAAAACAGCTACAAGCTCACAGCACGTCAAGGCGCGTTGTGAGCTTGTAGATCTGCTGTTTTCAAAAACATCTTAATAGCTGGTAGGGAATACGTCAGAAAATCATAAAGATTCGGCACTTAGTGACAATTTAATTTAACCCTGGCCTAGCTACACATTTACCTTCTGATGTAAGGAGAGCACCATGTGAGGGAAGCTGGCGAACTGGAAGAGCACGAAGAAGATGAGCTGGGAGGAGAGGTGCTGCCACAGCAGCTGGCTGGTGCCGCCCACGTCGGCGTCGATCAGGTGCTCCTCCGTCTCCGAGCGCTCCATGGCGTACACCACCAGGTCCACCAGCTGCTCCTCCAGCACCGGGCAGCGCTGCTTATGCTGAGGAGGAGGAGGAGGAGGAGGAGGAGGAGACGCAAAGGGGAGGAGGAGAGGAGAGGGAGAGGAGAGCCGTGAGATGAGGAATGTGGATGGATGGATGGATGGATGGGGAAAGGGGAGAGAGGGAAAAAGGAGGGTTGGAGATAGAAAGCAAAGTTTGTAGAGATGTCCGCCCCCGAAATTATCGGTTGATATTAATCCATAAGGACCGGGAAAGCATCTGTGTCATTTTAAGATTTCTTTGGCTATTCAAAAACAGCAGATCTACAAGCTCATAGGGCGGCACTCGGTGCCGCGCTATGAGCTTGTAGATCTGCTATTTTGTGCAAATATTTGATTATATATATTTTTTTAAAGGGAACATTTGTGACTCAAATCTTTGCTTCTGGGGGGTCCCTGGAACAAAATATTTTGAGATGGGAGTCCGCAGCCCAAATACATAATTTTGGGGGTCCTTGACATGAAAAAGTTTGAAAACCACTGATTATAGAAACATACGTTTTTCAAAGAAACTGTAGGATTTAGAAGAAATCTGTAGAACCCCCAGAAGCAAAGATTTTAGTTAAAAACGTTCGCTTTAAAAAATGATATAATATTCAAAAGATTTGCACAAACTTTCACAGATTTTTTCAAAAATAGCAGATCTACAAGCTTGTATATATGCTATTTTTGAATAGCCAAAGAATTCTAAAAAATGACACTGATTCCTTCCCGGTCTAAATGGGATAAAAATTGTGTGTCGGAGTCGTTCTCTTATTTTGCACAGAGGATGTTAACATATGGAAAGCCTGGTTGCATTCATGAATGCATCCAGTGGGGCAGCACAATACAATTAGGTTTGGTTTTGGTGAAAAAAGCCTGCATACGTATATCGGTATCGGTTGATATCACAATTGGGAAATTAAGAGTTGGACAATATCGGAAAACCTGATATCAGCACAAAAAAAAAGCCAATATCAGACATCCCTCAAGTTTGTCAAGTTACTAAAGTAAACCACTGACAAAATTTCATTTAAAAAATCAGTCAGATTGAGGACTTTAATCCATAAATACAGCTTCCTCCAGTCTCCCCACTCAGCTCGCAGTCGAGGGAAATGGAGGAACAGATGAAGAGGGCGAAAGTATAAAAGGAGAGGAGGACGAGAGAGAGAGAGAGAGAGAGAGAGATAGAAAGAGAGAAAGAGAGATGAGCAGAGCAGGAATAGACATTTAACTCTAGGTGCAGATTGTCACTCAATATCAACATGATACAAAAGTCCCAATATGCATCATGGATTTGTACCCCTGTATCATGTGGGACTGCTTTGCTTTCCATTCAAACCTCCTTTTCCATATTGTTTCATAGGTCACAAATAAACGTAACCATGTATATTCAGGGTGGAAAAGCGACATTTTCATACTCTTAACCATGGTGGTGAATGGATAAAAAAATTGATCCATTAATGACATAATTCTGTGTAATCCTATTGAGAGCAGGGCCTAGTTTCCACCAAAAGCCAAAGGGTTAAATAACTAAATCTGTGCACAGATACACATACAGTAGCCATTGTAAAAGGTAATTATTTTCCATTGATGAAACACTGTCATTTCCTACTTATATACTTTGTCATACTGTATGACGAATAGTGAAAATAGTGAATCTACAAGCTCACGACGTGTCGCGATGTAACCCGCTGTGAGCTTGTAGAGCTGCTATTTATGTATTCAGTTAGATTTTTTGACAATGTTTTCACCTACAATGACATGCCCAGAACAGTCACCACTTAAAGGAGAAGCGTTGTGAGCTTGTCGATAGGCTATTTTCAGCTAAAGCATTCCCCACAATACGTATACTGGGGTTTAAGTGGTTCATTGTTGTTCATAGTGGAGGAGGCTCTTCTACATTGGCTACCGCTGTTAACCTGAGCACCAAGGACACTTCAGACATCACACACCACCACAAAACAACTCAAATAGCACAGCACAGGATAATAAAAAAAACAGCACAGTGCATACACACATGCAAGGCCAAATGGGAATTGGGGGGTGGGTTGGTATCTGGAAATGAATGAGTGGGACAGGGTACAACTTCTAACACTGGCCATGAGTAGAGAAGTCACCATCATGACATGTTACTGTCTTACAAATAATTGCAAGTAACAATTTAGGTTTTTTTTTTTGGCATTGAACATTGGAAAATATTAAGTCAATATTATTACATTTCCATTTGCCTTTTAGGGTTTGTAAACAAAGATTTTAGATATGACAAATAACTTAAATGTACACAGAAACACCAATAATATTTATAAATAATGCATTATGGCCAAAACAGGCCATGCATTTAATAAGGTTATACTTTCAAAATGTCCACATCATCTGATATAGCCGATGTAGAAGTTCAAAAGATAATGCAAAATAATTGTTTTCAATGAATCCGTTATGGTAAAAATGGAGTTTGAAGTTACAATGGGGTTTATATAGGAAGGGGGCGTGTTTGATAAAAGGAATATCAAATGTCTAAATACTGAATCAAGGAACTTAAAAAACCTTTAACTCTGAAAATTTAAGAATGGACATGCAAGTGTCCACTTTTATATTTTAGCAGCAGACCTCCAGTTATAAGTTTGCTCCACTAGCTAATTAGGTTACTTCCAATCAAATTTTCAACAGTACATTTCAATGGACATCATCTGTTTTTCATCAGATCGGTTTAACAGTGGGTATAAATTATTAATCTTCATTTCTCATTAGAATAACTGATGAATGCATTAAAGGTGCTGCAATTGGTATAAAACAAAACTTTTTTTTTTTTTTGTTAAAAAGTTAAAGCTCTCTATCCAGATATAATTCATTACTATGGAGTGTTTGTTCAATAACAGATATCTCCCCACCTCTCCATCTCTTCTCATTTTCAGGTGGGTTGGCAATTTCATCCAATGAGGAGAGAGTACCCATTTATCAGCTTCAATGTTATAGTGTTCCAGTTCCAATTGTGTCTGCTCATTTCGTTGTGTCATCACTTATTTAATTTCACTATAACCTGTACGAACTCTCTGTCCTGACTGGATAAAATTGGCATCCTGACCTGAAAATGCGTTTTGTTTACTAAAGAGCTGGAGAGACGGGGAGTTTGCAGTTGCCGAACAAAGGCTCTGTAACAATAATTACTATCAGAACATAGAGCTATATAACACTTATTTTAACAAAATAAAATCACTTACTGCACCTTTAAACACATAACAGAAAACACAGGAATATACTCGACAGACATAAGTACAAAACAATGTTCCTCATGGCCAGATTTCAAAAACTTCCCACAATGCATTTGGCTCATCAACTAAGGAAGGAACATCACACAAGACACAGGTCAGAGTTCACTCATCCAGTCAGACAGCCAATCAGAATCAGTCATCAGCTGACCTGGGCAAAACCCTGATCAAATGGATTTTAAATTAAAGAAAAAGTGCAATATTTTTGAAAGTATAAAAGATATGTGAAAAGAACATGACATTTGGCGCTGAATCTGTCCAGCGGTTTGCGAGATTAGCTCCGGACACACTCACCTAGACCACTGGTTCTCTAAAACATTTTATATCAAAAGGTCCCCAAAATGTACAATGGATTTGGCCGCGGACCTCCATTTGAAAAGATGTTGTGCCATGGCACCAGTGTTTATTTTTACATCAAATTTTGATTTAGTTCTAGTCATAGTCTTTTAGTTTTGTCGACTAAAATGTATTTTAGTGAGCCATGATGGCGTCATAATGCCCAATTTGCACTTGTGCAGTGTACCGGAAATAGCAGATCTACAAGCTTGTGTTGTGAGCCCGCGTTTTTCCCTGGCACAAAACATTTTCAGATGGGGGGTCCGTGGCCAAATACATATCAATTTGGGGGTCCTCGATATGAAAAAGGTTTGAGAACTACTGTTCTAGATGTGTCCAGGTCAGCTCAACAGAAAACGGGATGGGGGTGACAAACACTACATCCACACATGCAGTGCAGCGAGGGCTCGAGACTCCCAAAGCAGGGTTTGATCTGATCTGATCTAAACCAAAACAAACATAATCCATTGTCTGGTGATTAACAGACCTGGTGTTGTTATTATTTTATCTATCATTTTCTTTGAGGTGGGGCAAGTGATATTTGTTGAGGTTAAAACAAAAAAAGCTCTGCATTATGATATTAGTCATTGCTATAGACTCTATAGCAATGATAAAAATACTGTTCAGTAACAGGGGTCCACTCGTCTCTCTCCAGCTCTTTAATAAACAGAAAATACAGGTGGGTTGTCAATTTCATCCAATCCCGAGAGAGTACCAATTTATCAATTTTATAATGTTCCTGTTCTTATTTTGTCTTGCTCATTTCCTTGTTTCATCACTCCCAATTTCACTTGTTTATTCTGACTTGTATCCCACACAAGTTCTCTGTCCTGAGTTTTGTACTTCACCTCACATGCCCATTTAATTGTAAAACTAAATCATGGCTAATATCCTCTCACTTCTGCTGCTGTAATTGCCTTCACATCTGCCATTTCTAGGGTGATTTCTAGGGTGTCAAGCCATTTAAATGTCTCTCTGTCTACATCTTAATTATTATTTTGTCAGATCTCAATTGCACCCTGCCTTGTTCATTTCAAACCCTCTGGTGTTTCATTGTCTTTTTTTTCTCTCCAGTTTTCCAGTGTGTCAACAATAAAATAAAATAAAATCTAAAATTAAAATAAAAAAAGAAGCGGGAAAAACAAACAAGCGTCCAATGGGCTGGTTAGTTGGCAAGTCAGGTGACCGGGAAAGAGGAACAAAGGACATACCTGGGCAATGTTCAGAGTCTAGAGAGCACATGGTAGAGAGACAAACACCACACGCAACCAGAGAGAGAGAGAGACAGGAAAATAAAGAAAGGACAAGACGGGGAAAAAAAGAGACAAATAGGACCAGAAAGAAAGCGAGAGAGAGAAAGAGATAGTGACTAAAAGAAGCTACAGGTTTGTTCACAAAATTCCCCTTTCAGTTCAGTCAACTCAGCCCATTTAAACCAACAATTGTGGATTGTGTAGTTATTTGTTCACAATATAGGCTCTATATAGGCACAGCAGCCGTATTGGAAAATAAATTGGGCCTCTTCCTTACTTCCTTCACAGGCCTTACCAATTATACTAATTAAGGCTCTGTTCCATTTAGTGTAGCACAGAGGTTCTCAAACTTTGTAACTCTGAGAGTGTACAAATGGACCCGTTTTGTAGACGTTACACACCATTTGTACACTCTCAGAGTTACACACCCCTAAGGGCCCATTTGGAACCCCCTCAAGGAACCTTGAGGGTCCCTGGACCACACTTTGAGAGACCCACTGGTGTAGCAGAGTGTTTCCAGTGAGCCAACATGCAGCAATATCAACACCCTGACTCTGTTTGACCAGAATGGAACAGAGCCTTAATTAGTATAATTGGTAAGACCTGTGAAGGAAGTAAGGAAGAGGCCCAAATATCTTTCCAATATGGTTGATGTGCATAGAGCCTAGGTCCTTACACACCGCGAGTGTTTATTTAGTGTGAAACATTTAACAGCGGGGCTGGCTGTAATTGCGTTAATTTAAACTGACTATGTGTCATGAGTAGGTAGGTACATAGAATGTGAATATTACGCGGCAGTGAAGCACCTTCTAAATTACAGGGTCCCCACACATTTTTAGCAATTAATTTCCAAAACTTTTCCAGAATATTTAGCCTAATTTCCAGGCCTATATAACAATCATTCAGCGCAATAATGTGTCTCTTACTCCTATGATAGGTAGAATGCCCAAAGATAGGCAGTGTAGCAAAAATAAAGCATAGAATATAGAATAGTACAATTTCATTCAAAATTAGGGCATAGCTCACTGGAAGACTCATTATGGCATCCGTATGACTTATTTTATTTAAATAATATATGCCATCACACAGCCCGTTCGGCGAAAAACTACTTATGTTACATATTTCGTGTAATGTTATACATGTTTATGAAAATGTTTTGTATTAACAAAATCAATAGCCAAAAACAATGCATAGCCAAATATTTTTCCAGGACCCTTGATAAATTCCAGGACCTTTGATCAATTCCAAAACTTTTCCAGTACTGGATTATTTTTTTTTCAATTTCAAAATATTTCCAGGAATTTCATGACCGTGGGGACCCTGAAATTATGTTGATTTTTCACCGAATAAAAGCATCAGCCTGTGTGCATGAGGCATCACCAAATTATCATAAGTTTCATGCGAAATATTCGCTGATGAGTTTTTCAGATTGTTTCTTCATCACGGTCTCGGTTTGTAAGGACCTTATAGAATCTGTTCATTTAGAAAGACAAGTGTGCTCAGGGGGGAAAAAATGACGGTGAAATGTTAACCTCTTAAGCGGAAAATAGCCGATCTACAAGCTCTGATTGGTTAAGCTCAAGATGAGCTTGTGGATCTGCTACTTTCACAATGTGTTGGAATATTTCTGCCTGTAACGCCAGGGTTAATGTGGTTTAGACTGCCCCAACGCTCCTGATTTCGTGTATAGAGGGGCGGGTGTTATAGAGCCGGCGAGAGACTGCGCCTGATCCCATTGGTTCACCGATCTGTCCGTCAACCCCCGCCCCGTTAACACAACATTACGAGCGACGCCCACTGCACTCTGGTTGGTTGGGAAATGAAACACTTCCTCATACCTAGTACACCGACGCGCTGGGCCAGGCTTTTATTTTTTAGCTGAACTAAACAATAAAAGCCTGGAGATCGAGGCTAAATGTGGTTAAACTCCAGTCAGGGTTAAAAAACACACACAGTGGGGTCCAGGGTTGCATGAGGACGGTTGATGGTGATGATCGCACTTTTCAGCGGTATTCAATAGCAAAACCTTCAGTGGCCCGTGCTCTATATGGGGTTAGGATGTTTGATGAGATACAGGCAGCAGTTAAAAAGGTGCTGTAAGTGATAGTTTTTGTTCAAATAAGTGATAAAAAACCTATATTCCCATAGCAATCATTACTATAGAAGAGTTTGATCAATAGAGGACTCCCTGTCTCTGTAACTCCCTCCTTATTGGCCTGCAAGCATGCTCACTTAAAGGTATAGTTCAACCACAAAAAAAACGTATTTTCTATCGATTACACATCCCATGGAGACTTGAATTCATGGAGATGTTTTAGTTTTTGTCGCATTCCTAAGCCAATAATTTGATGACTGGCGTAAGATGCTAATGTCTCCGGTAGGAGACTCAAAGTCAACATTTTGTGTCTCCTATCGGAGCCGCCGCCGCTCATCGAAGTATTTGCTTAGGAAAGCGACAAAAACTAAAAAATCTCCTTGAATTCAAGTCTCCATGAAAATAAGTCATTTTGGGGGTGAACTATCCCTTTAAGCCCCTCCAAATGATACAGAATGACCTTTTCCGCTGCCTTCATTGACTTCCGGTTGCTGCCCGCACCAAATACAAAACACTGATGTTGGCCTATAAGGCAACAAATAGGCATGGCAGACAAGATATGATCCAACGCTACAACCCCTCCCGCTCACTTAGATCAGCTAAAGACAAAAAAGCTGTCCAAGCCTTCCCTTTAACACCGTGGACAACGCTCCACACGTCCTAGACTCCTGGTTCTCAAAGTGTGGAATAAACTCCGCCACCCCCATTGCAATCAGAACTGTAGACTCACTTCCAATTGTCTGCTGTAGACTGAAGACTCACCTCTCCAGACTCCAACTCGCATCCTAGCACTTAACGGGATAGTTCTAAATCTATTTTCTGTTTACTAAAGAGCTAGAGAAATGGGGGAGACTCCTGTTACTGAACAATCTATAAAGCAATGATTATTATCGGAATATAGAGCTTTAAACAATAAACTTTTCCTTTTAACCAAAGATATCACTCACAGCACCTCTTAACTCCAGATGGATCAATTACGTCCAGCAGTTTGCACCAAATGCCAAGCACTTTAGGTCAACTCCTGTTTTTAAATGTGCTAATGTGCAATATAAATAAAGACGACTTGACTTAAAAGTCATATTGTCAAAGGTACCATTCTCTGTACATTTGTGGTGCCTGTGTCATTTTGGCGCGAGTGTCAGGGGGGAGACACTCGACTAAAAATAGTTAATTAAAAAAAATAGATTTGGGAGGAATGGTTATTGTGAAAAATATACCAGTGATTAATAAAATATACCAAAGATTATATAAAACAATAACTGTTGTTTATAGCTGCACTATGTACCTTTTCTCTTCTACCCCGGATTTGAACCCGGTTTTACCATTGCGCTACTAGAGCCTGCCTGCTTAATCAGGCCAGGGGATAAATTGAATCTTGACCATCAGGTGAAAATAATTTGTGTCAGATCCTGTGTCTAGGTGAGACATGACCTTCGACACGGTCTAAATGTCTCAATAGAAGAGCAGGGAGACCAAATACAACCACCCCAATTGTATAATTTATATACAAAATGTGGGAAAAATGTAATTTCATTCATAAAAAAAAGTTACATAGTGCTGCTTTAAATGAAAACCTTACACGGAATGACTTTAATGTCATAATTCATTATAACATCCTCATTAAGCCTGTCCCCGACAGGAATGTCCACTTAGTCGCTACAACAGGGATAGCGTTTCTACTGTTTCACAGCATCCAGAACCCAATACTCAAATTCCTGCCTCCTCACCGAAATGTGTGACCATCTTAATGTTAACGTCAATGTCCAAACGTAAATCAATGTTGTTTGTTTATTAAGGGTTTAGGCTATGATTTGCAGGCAATAACATGGATAGGTAAAAGGACCACCATTTTTACAGCTGAAAGTGAGTGTTTCCCAATAAGAAGAGACATTTGTTTTTACATAGTTTCACTTAGTAAATATAATTTTGAAATTGAATTGTTCTACTTTTAAATGGTTTATTGGTTCTCCTTAAACAAAAATGTTATTGTTTATTTCACCTCTCATACCAAATGTCTCATAGCATTCAACTGTACGCGCACAAGTGTGCGTGTCTGCAACTGGTCGCGGCCCTCATCAAGTCACCTTTCACCCAATGCACCCCTGCTATGGACTCTAATCAGCTGGCTTTCTGGGCTGAGTTGAAACTGAATGGAGCCCAACGGAGCAACACCAGTGCATTGTGGGTCAGCCCACCCGATTGGCTGGCTTTACTTTCATTTCCTTTACACAGCTGTGTTACGGGTGGTGTTCATAAGGGCAGTGGTTCTCTAAAAGTGGGTCCTTGAGGGGTTCCAGGGGGGGGGTCCCCAGATAATTGACTGGCAACTCTGCGAGTGCACAAATGGAACCAAATATTCAATGTTTGCATTTTTCTTAGGGAATATTTTACTTACTATTAGGTATTTAACTTTTCTTAATTTTAGAGGTATTAAAAAAAGTCTTAAAAGTCCTTAAATTGTCACTTTAGAAATGTGCAGATACCCTGTTGGTTTGTTTACTGTTGAGTGAGAAAACAATGTTGCTCGTTAAGCTAATCATCTGGGGACCCCCCTAAAATCATTTGGGGACCGCCCTGGGGGTCCCGGCCCACAGGTTGAGAACCACTGGCATGATACATAGTAAACTGGGGGTCCTTGAAATGAAAAAAAAAGTTTGATAATCGCTGCACATGGTGAAACGTTGAAGGAGGGAATAAGAACACGAGGGAAGAATGAAAATGGAGAGAAGGTAGAGAGAGAGAAGTCGAGAGAAAGTGAACGGAATGAACAAAGTGTTTAAAAAAGGAAAGGAGGAGGTTACATTACATCATTTCTCCTACACCACTCTTATAAATAACCATGTGTATACGCTGGGTACAAGTTATATTGTGATTACTTGTATTTATTTGACCAAAATCAAACCAAATCAGTCTGACAAAATGTTAAGTTATTGTGGTTTGTTTTGGTTCAGAAACCTCGCACACGGCCACTTGCACGGTCAAGAGTAAAGTTATATTGTATATATATATTGTCTACTGGTTCTCCTACGCACCTGCTTTTTAACTGTTTAATCAAAGTGTGCGAAGGTTTTTCTACACAAAGGTTCAGAAACCTAAAAAATTCAAGCTACCTTGGCTTAGCTTAGCTTAGCTTAGCTGAGGATGACAAGACGAGCTATAGGCTCGCGTTGAAGTAGGCGGCACTTTTCCCCACTAAGGGCTATCCAATGAGAATGACCTGGGGGCGTGGCCATTGATCAAGTGGTGTAGGGGGGGGAAGAAAACATGGGATGCGGGGAGGAGGAGAGCGGCTGAACAGAGAGGAAGAGGAGTGGAGGGGAGGAGATGATAGGAGGAGGACAAACAATGAAGGGAGGAGGAGGGAGGACTACATGTGAACGGGGAAGGAGTGTGTGTGCGCGTGTGTGTGTGTGTGTGTGTGTGTGTGTGTGTGTGTGTGTGTGTGTGTGTGTGTGTGTGTGTGTGTGTGTGTGTGTGTGTGTGTGTGTGTGTGTGTGTGTGTGTGTGTGTGTGTGTGTGTGTGTGTGTGTGTGTGTGTGTGTGTGCGCGTGTGTACTTATACATGTGAGGGCCAAATGTCCCGAAAAGTATAGTTGGATTTGAGAAATAGACAGTATTTCTGGTCCTCACAGGAGAAATGGTTGTTTTATGGTTAAAACATGTTTTGGGGGGAGTTAGGTTTACAATTAGGAAATTCAGGTTAGGGTTCAGGATTAAGCATTTGGAGATTAGGTTTAGGGGTTACGGTTGGACTTATGCTTGATTTACAGTATACTTAAGTTGCATGCCAGTGTCGCCGTGCACCGGAAATAGCAAATCTACAAGCTCATAACGCTTGTAGATTTGCTATTTTTGGTTTTAGGGTTATGGTTAAAAAATGCCCCAAAACATTTTTGTAGATTCATAAAATCACCGTCCTAAACTGCTGATGTCCTCAAAAGAATAGTAATGCAAACGTGTGTGTGTGTGTAGCAAGTGGTGTGTGGGGGATGAAGGGGAGATGATGGTACCTGCTTGTTGAGTCCCAGCATGTTGCACACCATCTCTCTAGAGTAGGGCTGCTCCAACACGTACCGCAACAGGCCTGTCTGAGGTTCAAACAGATCCTACACACACACACACACACACACACAAGGGTTTTATAAATATTGAACCAATGAAAAGTATTAACAAGAGCTTGTGACTAAATAATAACTACACTGGATCCATTGGAACAACTTCTTCTTTCTATTTCCTGAAAAGTAACGGATTGTACAAACAAGGTTTCTGCACAACAACGATGATAAACAATGCTGCTGTAATATGTACACGAGGGCTTCAGTATATATATATATATCATGATAAACACGACTAAAACCTAAGTTACTATACTTTGTCGTACAACAGTGTCACTCACTGAAAAACGTGAAGCAACGCAGACATACTAATTTAGAATGTCCGAAATCTTAGTAGGCACTTAGTAGTATGTGAAATGCATACAAAATTCGGGAAATATAATAGTATGCAACAGACACTAGGCTGCTATATATGTCCCACAATGCAATGCGGTAGCTCTGACAACAACATACCAGAAATGACATGGCGGACAGTGACCAAACTGTGACCAAACGTAACGTCAATTATGCTTCCATTAAACACACGTATAGGGTGTAGTTGTTCGTTTAAAAACCAATGACTTGTCAAGGTAAATCATGTTTAATTGTTGTACACTATTGACGAAACAGGAAAATTATAGTGTAGTCGTACCTTTGCTTTGTCACTAGATGGGGCACTTTCCTAACATTCCGTGCAGTCTCATTAGTCCAAGATGAAATGTACTACTGTGTATGTACACTCAAAAAGTAAGTTGAAAAATGTGTGTGTGTCTGTGAGTTACCTTGTCGAAGGGCAGCGAACCCTTCAGGGGGAAGCGTAGCGTCGTGGGGTCTAATTTCCAGGAGTTACAGATAGCCCCGCTGTTATTCACTACTGGTAACAGACTGCATCGGCCTAATGCGAACACACACACACACACACACACACACACACACACACACACACACACACACACACACACACACACACACACACACACACACACACACACACACACACACACACACACACACACACACACACACACACACACACACACACACACACACACACACACACACACACACACACACACACGTTTGTATTACTGTTATTGTGACATCAGCATTCGTTCATCAGTTTGACCCTAAAACCGGAAATAACCGATCGGAGGATCTGGCTAAAAGCATCAAAAGTAGCAGATCTACAAGCTCAAAACGCGTCGCTTCGTGCCGCGTTTTGAGCTTGTGGATCTGCTACTAAGTAGGGCATTAATTTACGAAAAAAACACAAAACGTTTAAATATGGAGCTAAGAGGTTTCTGCCTCGACAGCGACGATATCCAACACACTAGCAGCCAGCCAGCACCACTGCTGTTGTATTCCTCTTACCACAGATAGAGTTGATTCTGGCTGTGGGTCGAAAACTGTCCACGAAGTCTGCTATTAAACTGCCAAGAAGCTATGAGAAAGAGATAGACAGAGAGAGAAAGAGACACAGAGAGAGAAAGAGAGAGAGAAAGTTAGACATAAACACAGTCATACACACACACCGACACACACACACACACACATATACATACCCAGTGCGCTAGCTGTCCCTCGGGATAGAATTTTCGGATCTCTGTGACAGCAAAATAAGCTGGCAGGAGACATGCATTCCTGTCAAGGATATATTCCACCACCTACACACACACGCACACACGATTATTCAGCATGCCTGTTGGCACAAATTCAAATTATTTTTCTGAATGCATTGAATTATGACAGACGTCACCTCTCTGGCGGCTAGCAGCTGTTGCACCACAGCGGAGCTAACTGTAGTAGGAATGGTCTGAATCTTATCCAGGAAGGTCTTCAGTAGGTCTCTGACACCCTGAGATGCACACGCACACACACACACACACAAATTCATTAGTTTGGTGGTAGAAAGTAACTAAGTACGTTTACTCAAGTACTGTACTTAAGTACAATGTTGAGGTACTTTTACTTCACTGGAGTATTTCCAATTGTCAATACTTTTACTTCTACTCCACTACATCTCAGAGGCAAATATTGTACTTTTACTTATTTCGATTATTATTATTACAAAACATACATTAACCACTTAATTTGAAAATAGCCGATCTAAAAGCTCACAATGAGTCGCATCGCGACACATTGTGAGCTTGTAGATCTGCTATTTCAGAACTTGTGAAATGGGTCATTCTGTATAATGAATACTTTCTACTTTTGGTACCTTAAGTACATTTTGATACCAATAATTTTTTACTTTTACTCAAGTAAATGTTTAATTCCGGACTTTTTCTTGCAACAGATTATTTCTGCATTGCAGTATTGATACTTTTACTTAAGTAAAATATTTGAGTACTTTTTCCACCACTGACCCCCCTCCATTTGAAAAGATTGGGTGGGATTGGGTGGGTGCGGAGAGACTGAGAGAAAGAGGGACAGACAGAGACAGACTGAGAGAGAGAGACAGACAGACAGACAGACAGAGACAGAGAGAGAGAGAGAGACAGAGAGAGAGAGAGAGACTGAGAGAGAGAGACAGACAGAGACTGAGAGAGAGAGACAGACAGAGAGAGAGAGACAGAGAGAGAGAGAGAGAGAGACCTTATAGTCCACTCCTCCGATGATCTTGCGGATGAGCTTAAACGTCAGCGCCCACAGCTGAGTCCTGTCCCACTCCAAACTGTCTGAGCTGATCAGCGCCACACACACCATCCTACGGGAACACGCACACACCAACATCGATCAGAACAAAAAACCAAGACATTGATCCAAATAAACATCATGTCAACATGGAAAGATTAATAATACAATAGGCAAAAAAGTTAAATGACGCAATGTAATGTTATGCGACACGAGAGTGCGGTACTAGCCAACACCAACTCAGGACTCCTGAATCGCTCCCCTCCACACCCTAACGTCTAGCATCAGAGTCTTGATCTCTGCGGTGTTGTTAGCTCCGCTGTCACTCGTACTTGTAGACGTGTGTCTACAGTACGTACATGTAGGTGGGGTGCTACTTTACCCTCCTGGCCGGTGCCTTGGGTTGGCTCCCACAAAAATAGCAGATCTACAAGCTCATAGCGTGGCACTGAGTGCGATTTTTCCCACAGTGTCAGTTTGCTCGCCACCAGTTCAGGGTGCCTGACACACTGACCTGCCAGCCCTCATCCTTCGCTCTCTGACCTTGTCTGTGACCCCGTGTTCGTGGGAGGCCCCCCGTAGTGGTCCACGTTTCTGATGTGCCATTCTTGTGTAGACTCCATCCAGGAATTTTTTTCCTGCTGTACTGTGGAGTGTCCATGCCTCAGCCCCCGTACAGCACTGTTAGCCACGAACATATATCTCCCATGTCGGATTTCCACACTCCTCATTCACATCACATAAAAGGCTTTCCAAGGCAAGTGCCCTCCAGACCCTTCAGAACCTGCTCTGTCGAAGCAGTCCAGGCGGCACCGAGATATTTGAAGTCCTCAAAGTCCTCCGTCTTTGATGCCATTACTTTTGTTTTCTTGGCATTGAGCTTGAGACCCACCTTCCTCCACTCCATTTCTACTGTGTGTGTGTGTGTGTGTGTGTGTGTGTGTGTGTGTGTGTGTGTGTGTGTGTGTGTGTGTGTGTGTGTGTGTGTGTGTGTGTGTACAGTATACCTGGGGGTCAGCAGGCTGGTCTCCACAGCCATGGCCAGACAGTCGTAGAGGAAGGAGATGCGTTTGGGGCTGTGCTGGCTGTGAATGAACCGGACTATCCACTGGACACACTGGTCATGGGAGTCCTGGGGGGCGAGGGACACAACAAGTCAAGTCAATTGGTAAAATCGTGACTATTGTGACAAATCACAGCGCTGGATGTTCAACAGCAACTGCATCTGCATGCAACACTGCACAAATGTTCACCATTTTTCAAAAATAGCAGATCTACAAGCTGATAGCGTGGCACTCTGTGCCGCACTATGAGCTTGTAGATCTCATGTGGTTACACAGATGTGTTCCTGGTTTTAACTCTTAATTATTTCTGGCTATGTGGTCCCAGTGCCAGAGATTTTTCAATTTATCTTAGATTTTCAAGTAGTCACAGAATTTTTTATCTCCAGTATAATCGATCCCCTGATGGGTGCTAATCACTGAGGGTTGCACTGTGTGGTTTCACAAATGTCAACCAGGTCATCGCGACCTCGTTGACATTAATTGTCTGATGTTGAAAATAGCATGTCTGGGCCAACAATTCATAGTAAAAAAAAATTGCTTAGGAGCCGAGACTTTTTCAGTAATAAGTTAAAGAAGGAGTGAATGGAGCAGCAAATCTTCAGATAATTATATCTTGGGTTCTGACATTTTTTTTCAATTTTTTATTTTTTTAACACACCAAAACACGTCATTGGCACGTTGCGCCATTGCGGTAAAACACGTGAAACACGTCAATGGCACTCAATGAGTTAATGGGTTAAGCCCCAGATACTTTGTCGTATATTCCTTCTCTCGCTCATGTCATTGCAGAGTGTTGTTCTTTTCATAAAGTAAAAGGTGAGAGATGGTGTGTGTGTGTGTGTGTGTGTGTGTGTGTGTGTGTGTGTGTGTGTGTGTGTGTGTGTGTGTGTGTGTGTGTGTGTGTGTGTGTGTGTGTGTGTGTGTGTGTGTGTGTACCTGTGGAAGTGTTCCCCAGTAGTGTCTGAAGGCTCCCAGACAGCTGATCAGTTTGGTCCTCTCATCCTCTGGAGTGTCCATGAACATGCTGAAACACAACAACAACGCCACGCCATTCAACTGAAATGCTGATCTACAAGCTCACCACACACAGGCTTTAGGGTTATATGCATTCATATGATTTATATAGTTATAGTGTGATGTTTTTATTCAAATGTTTTACTCTGCATTATATCTAAAGATGTGTTATTATCGTTATGATTATTATTACATACATTGAAGCTGGTGGTAGGCACGTGCGTGTTAGGCCTGTCAAACTTATTACATATTATAGCCTAATCGCAATTATTTGAGATAACCGCAATTATTTTGCATAATAGTTTCCATGTTGAAACATTTTCATATATATATTTTCTTTAAATATTGGAAATAGCAGTTGTTGCGACGCATTGTGAGCTTGTAGCGTTGTGAGCTTTTAAACCTGAAAAGTAACAGGTTTGGACATATGGAGGCACGGTTTCCACCAGATAGAGACGGTATTTTAAGTTATCTTACCCTGCAAAGGCCTCTTCAGTCATCTCCGTTTTCTGGAGGGAGAGGAGAGAGGAGAGAAGTTAATCGGAATCAGAATCAGGTGTAAAAGAAGTGGGTGAAATTCGTTGTTGTGTTCAGGATGAGAATTAAGAAAAGAAGACGGGGGGGTGGGGGAGTGGGGGGGGGGGGGGTCACAGCAAGGAGAAAAAATTATCAAACCGTAAAGAGAAACATGTCGAGGATTGGCAAAAATCAAACATGCTGCAACATCATCATCATCATCTGTTTTTACGTCCGGAGACTACCGTACAGCAGTGGATCTCAAACGTTTTCAAAATCCACCGTCTTCAGGACAGCTTTTTCCAGCTGAGGTCCAGTTAAGATGTCCCCCCCAACCCATGCCTAAAGGCAGGGGTTTTCAACGTTTTCAGCCCAAGGACCCCCTAGCTGAGAGAGAGATGAAGCAGGGACCCCCTCTATATTGTATAACATTGTGTTTCAGATTAAACTTTTTGTTCCCTCTACAGTCTACACCTACAGTATACCTCTTTGCCAAAAATAGCCGATCTACAAGCTCACAACGCCTCGCAGCGCGATCTGCTATTTTCGGCTAATGTTCCCCTCAGAATAGGGATGCTGGGGTTGAAGTGGTTAAAGTAAAAAATAATAATAATCCTCTCACACAAAGATTTGGCGGACCCCCTATAGTAGCTCTGAGGACCCCCTAGGGGTCCCGGACCCCCTGTTGAAGACCCCTGCCTAAAGGGATAGTTTTTCTATCGATTAGTCACCTCATAGAGACTTGAATTCATGGATATTGTTTTGTTTTTGTCGCATTCCTAAGACAATACTTTGATGATCGGCAGCGGTTCTGGTAGGAGACTCAAAGCAGACTCTTTGAGTTTCCTACCGGAACCGCTGCCTACCAGTCATCAAATTATTGTCTTAGGAATGCGACAAAAACTAAACAATATCCATGAATTCAAGTCTCCATGAGGTGACTAATCGATAGAATAATGTCATTTTGGGGGTGAACTATCCCTTTAACCTTTTATCTTTTAAATCTAGCACTTCTCTTTTTATTCTTCTTCTTTTTTTCTTGATAAAGTTGGTTCGTTTTCTTTTATGTAAAGTGACGTCGGGTACTATAGCACTATATGAATCTGAGCTATTATTATAATTATCATAATCCAGTTGGTACAGTATGTACATGAGGTTAGATATTAGGTGCATAAGGTTGGACACAAGTGCACAGCCAATAAAAGTGTAAATACTACAAATAATATGTATTATTATTAGTAGTAGTACCCATATTACTTAGCCTCAAGACTAGATTTAAAGTCAAAATCGATAAAATACATCTATGATAATCTTAATCCAAGGCTACAGTACAAATGTATATGGGTTGTTGTTGTTGTTGTT
>NC_137616.1:43381712-43414212 GCF_963280865.1 Gymnoscopelus braueri | reverse complement strand
AGATATATATAGGGCTGAAGCAGTTAGTGTATGTTTTGTAATAATAATCAAAACCTACAAAGTAACTAGTAATTCAAGCTTTAAAATAATTGTAATGGAGTAAAAGTACAATATTTGCCACTGAGATGTAGTGGAATAGAAGTAAAAGTGCTGAATATTGGAAATACTCCAATAAAGTAAAAATACCTCAAAACTGAACTTAAGTACAGTACTTGAGTAAATGTACTTAGTTACTTTACACCACTGGTCACAGCAAGAGGGAGTAGAAAACTGAACACACACACACACACACACACACACACACACACACACACACACACGCACACGCGCGCACACACACACACACACACACACACACACACACACACACACACACACACACACACACACACACACACACACACACACACACACACACACACACACACAAAACAAAGAGTGAACTTAGGAGTCCTCTACATTGAAAAGGTGGGTTTTAAGTATACAAATGGATGAATCAACACAGAGTATCTCACTATGTACTTAACTTACTCAACTAAACTCAACTAATTGAGCAGAAATCCAACACCTCTCTGTGGAACACAGGGATCGTCCCCTTCTTTGCACCTTTGTTAAGGTCTGTTGTTAGAAAAGCAAAATGGGTCACGACTAAATACAAACAGCACACACTGTAAACAATACCCTGAGATAAGGCTATACATTTATCCTAGTAGTTTCCTTTTGCATAGTTTTGTATACTACTGCACTACATTGAATATTGATTGTAGAACGCAGACTACGATATTATAATGTCTTGATATTTCATTTTAAAACATTCATTAAAACAGTCATTCAATCAACCTTTTCCATATTGTAATATAAAACATTAGGTGTTTATTATGAAAACACAATATGTTTTAAACTAATTGGTGTTTTTGATGTGTTTTAAAATCTCAGATTCAGCCTGGGTGAATGTAGTTTCCAGTGGTGTAAACAGTACTCAAATTCTTTACTTAAGTAAAAGTACCAATACTGCAACATAGAAATACTCTGATACAAGTCCAGAATAAAAAAAAATACTTTTGTAAAAGTACAAAAGTATTGGCCTCAAAATGTACTTAAAGTACCAAAAGTACAAAAATGTTTGAAAATAGCAGATCTACAAGCTCACAACGTGTCGCATCGCGACGCGTTGTGAGCTTGTAGATCTGCTATTTTCAAATAGAATAGGTATAAAATAGGGCTGCAGTGGTTAATGAACTATCCCTTTAACTCCTGAGAGTGTATGTGTCACTTTCAACACCCTCAGAGTTATTATTAACACTCCAGTGTGTTTGAACAAACAGCCATGGCTGGGCGACTGGCCAACATGGTCTCTGGCCAATCATAGTTATTATTACAGTATACTATGACCGTCCTGGTGCACTAATCTCTTTCTATGTCCATGAGAACATAAATTTGATTAGGTTTGGCCCCGGTCCAGACAAACAACAGGCAGATTACAGGTGTACTTCATGTCTGGGTCCCTATAGGTGAAACTCAGTGGTGGAAAGTAACTAAGTACATTTACTTAAGTACTGTACTTAAGTACAATTACTGTACTTAAAATATCTGAACATACTTTGTGCCAGGGACCCCCAGAAGAGAAGATCTGTGTAAAAAAGAGAAATGATTAAAAAAAAAAAAAAATTCAAGACTTTTCAAAAATGTTCAAAAATAGCAGATGTACAGTATAAGCTAAGTGACTTTTAAATTTAGAATTAGGCATACCATTAATAGAATTGAAGAGCTTCTTGTCTTTATTCTGGGTTGCTGGGTGTTTTAATTGTGGCGTATATTTATTTATTGTCTTGTCTTGGATGCATTGACCCGAGCAAAACGATTTTCCATTGTGAAGGACATCTAATCTAATCTATTAACCTGACTACAAGCAATATTGTTTGCTTGTAGCCAGGTCCTGTGGGTTGGAGAAGGGGGGGGGGTACTGTATGCTGGTTTCCCTGTGAATAATATGTGTGCATGTGTTATTATAATAAATCAATACAAATTTGATCATAAAATCTAGCAAGCATGATTTATGTTTCAATTAAAAGGGATAGTTCACCCCCAAAATGACTATTTCTATCGATTAGTCACCTCATGGAGACTTGAATTCATGGCTATTTTTTTTTTTTGTCTCATTCCTAGGCCAATAATTTGATGACCGGCAGCGGTATTCCGGTAGGAGACGCAAAGAGTCTCCTTTGTGTCTCCTACCGGAACCGCTGCCTCCCGGTCCGCTGGTCATCAAATTGTTGGCTTAGGCAGGGTCTGGACTGGAGCTAAAAGGTTTGGGAACCACTGCTACACTGAATATAGTGTGCATCATATTTGTCACTGATCCTCTCTCTCTGCATGCCGTGTGTGTGTGTGTGTGTGTGTGTGTGTGTGTGTGTGTGTGTGTGTGTGTGTGTGCGCGCGCGTGTGTGTGTATGTCCAGTCTCCCGCTCTCCTCCCAGACCGGTTGATGTAGTCTTCTCTTCCGTCAATCTGAGGAATGTGATCGAGTGGCGTCCTGGAAATGATACGCCTCCAGGCACACACTTCTCAGTGCAATATGCCATGTGAGTATGACATGGACGCAGTGGTGGAAAAAGTACTACATTTTTTTACGTAAAAGTATCAATACTGCAAGTTAAAGTCCAGAATAAAAAAATTACTTGTGTAAAAGTACAAAAGTATTGGTATCAAAATATACTTAAAGTACCAAAAGTAAAAGTACTCATGTGCAGAATGTCCAAGTTTAAAATGTATAAAGAAATATTTTGAAAATAGCAGATCTACAAGCTCACAATGCGTTGCGATGCGACGCATTGTGAGGCTATTTTCAAATGGCCTAATTATAGGGCTGAAGTGGTTAATGTATGTAATGATCAAAATCTACAAAGTAACTAATAACTAAAGTTTTATATATTTTTTATTTTTAAATAATTGTAGTGGAGTAAAAGTACAATATTTGCCTCTGAGATGTAGTGGAGTAGAAGTAAAAGTACAGAAAATTGGAAATACCTCAGTAAAGTAAAAAAGAAATACCTTGAAATTGTACTTAAGTACAGTACTCGAGTAAACGTACTTAGTTACTTTACACCACTGCATGGACGCATTGAACGATGAATCACTCTGTCAACCAGGAGCACAACAAAACACGTTGTGATGTCAGTTGAATTAAATGATTTGTGGCACACTTTTTAAATAGCATACCTTTTGAATATTGGGGCTTCAGTCAGCTGATAACAGCTGAGGCGTAAAACGACTTCCGTGTCCTGCATGATCTAACGCAGGGGTCTTCAACAGGGGGTCCGGGACCCCTAGGGGGTCCTCAGAGTTACTACAGGGGGGGCCGCCAAATCTTTGTGACTTTTACATTAACCACTTCAACCAAGCATCCCTATTCTGAGGAGAACTTTAGCCAAAAATAGCAGATCTACAAGCGCACAAACCTCTTTTGGCAAAGAGGTTTGGTGTAGGGGGAAAAAAGAGCAGACCAAGTACAGAGTGGGTCAAGTTTACTTAGTATGGATATAGTTATATTCTATACAATATATATTGGGGGTCCCTGCTTTATCTCTCTCTTAGCCAAGGGGTCCTTGGCCTGAAAACGTTGAAGACCCCTGAACTAACGCTATGCTACATTAAAGAGCAGGGATATCATTTGGCAAGAAGCACAACATTGTTGTTGGACATACTGCCACATTTGAATGCATCAACTATTTATTTTATCCCTGGACCAAGCAGCAGGACAGTCCTCTCTCAAAATAAGTCCCTTTCAGTCAATCATACAAATGAGTGTGCTGATGTGAGACAAATGTATTTCTGTGCGCATTAGCAGCGACCAGATGTTTACATCGTAAGATGTCACTTCACTTTTTGAAATGTTAGATTCAACTTTAAGTTAATTATTCATAAACAAGAAACAAGAGTAGCAAATGAAGGTAAAAGTAAAAGTAAAAAAAAAAAAAGCCCAAGTGAAGTCACGAGTCACTGGTGTTAAAGTCCAAGTCCAGTCCAGTTGCAGGTATTTTTTTATTTGATCGAGAAGAGTTTAAAGAGTGACTCAAGTCCACACCTCGTCATTGTTATGAGAAAGTATCTAATGCTTATGAGAAAGTATCTAATTATTATGAGATACTCAGTCATTACTAACTATGAGAAAGTATGTAGGGAAGTATGTAAGCGATGTCGTCTTCTGTTCCGTGAATCTGAGGAATGTGATCCAGTGGCGTATTCCTGGAAATGACACACACACACCAAACACTATAGGGTGACCTCAATGTTCAGCCCCTCAAACCATTCATGCACGTTCATGCACGCGCACATGTATACGCACCTAGGTGTGTTGCATACAGGCCACGACTGATTGACAAACATCAGCCTCAGTGTTGAATTCCGACACGCAATCCATTTGTTCATTCCGATTGATACAATTGCAAGCATGACCCGCTTTAATTACTTCAGTCTATATTAATAGCTTAATGACTATAGTATTACAATTCTATTGTCTTTTTTTATGCCCAACGTATTTGTATTTACGTTCATGAAGTGAATAATTAAATGCATTTGAAATTAAATAAAAAATTTTTTTTTCAGGATTCCACTTAAAAAACAGCACAAAAAATCTGAATTCGAATTCAAAAATAGCAAAAATAGCAGATCTACAAACTCAAAACGTGTTGCACCGCGACGCGTTTTGAGCTTGTAGATCTGCTATTTTTGCTGCTTTCGTGTGACATAGAATGGCCCGACAGTATATGCAATGTGGCCCTCTGGGGTGAGTGTGGAAATATAGTGGCCCTCTCCATCATCAAAGTTGCCCACCCCTGCCCCAGGGGTGGGCAAATGATCCCCAAATGATTTGTGGTTTACATCGTCCTTCTCTCCAGCTATGGGGACAAAGCAGAGAATGGCAAAGGCAGGACGGTGAACTGGAGAGCAGTGCAACACTGTCGTTTCATTGGACGGAGCTGGTGTGACCTGACCAATGAGACGTGGGATCTGGAGCACGGCTACTACGCCAGGGTTCGAGCCGAGGACAGGAAGAGGTCCTCCAGATGGACACAGACACCCACCAGATTCGAGCCAAAGCCCGACAGTAGGTTTATCCTTTTTTTTTTTTTTTTCTTCTTTTTTTTTAACCACTTAATTAAACCCATACTGTGTATAGTTGACCGGAGTCCCCCAGGGATCTATGCAAGGCCCCCTCCTTTTTGTGTCGAGGTCAGTCACAGGATATCTCTGCTGTCGGGCAGAAACCAGCTGACTAAAAAAAATAAAATAATCAGGAAGTGACTAAAACAAAACAAAAAGTGGAGTTAGGAGGTTTTGTTCATCATTGATGAGAACAGCTGAATGGACCTCCAAGCTCACAATGAGGTTGGAGGTCAAAAGAGGGTGGAGCCTGGAGTCAGCAAAACCAGCTAACTCCACCCCCCTTTGGTGGAGTTGGATGGTTTAGCAGAAAGTCTGAGGATCCAATGGAGTTAAGCTGGTTTTGTCAGAAGCGCTTAGTTTTTAATACTTTTCATTGGTTCAATATTTTTTTGATCAATACACAGACGTAAAGGGTGTTCAATAGCACTGATTTATGGGGAAAAAAATGCAAACGCGTAAAAATGGAGTTGGCTGGTTTCTGCCCGACAGCAACGATATGTAGTCGTGTTCGATGTGCTAAACGTGTGAATTGTCAAAAGCATTGACCACCTAAAAGAGCGCTTCACCCGTTTTAAACCGTATCTTTCTAGAACTGGACATCACTAGGCCTAATGCTCATTAAGATGGCACCATTTCCGTCTAATCATTGGTGGGCTGGGGACAGTACAGTAACCTGTCTAACCAATGATATCATCCATGGGGGATTCCCAAGCTAATAGAAACTACTTCTGTCTTTCTCTTCCTGGAAAGTTAGCACCATGAAATAGAAGGTTCAAGGTTCATTGTGTTTTATTGTTACAGATTTTTGGTTTGGCTTCCTTCAGACAATGCAGCAGCATAAGTAATAATAATGATAACAGTAAAATAAGATGAATAAAAAAGAAGTAGCATAATTTTTTTTCAGTAGCTGCCACAGAACTTTCTGTAAACAGCTTCACAGTAACTTCTATATACTGTACATCAGTTTCAGTGGTGTAAAGTAACTAAGTACATTTACTCAAGTACTGTACTTCAGTACAATCTTTAGGTATTTTTTACTTTACTGGAGTATTTCCAATTTTCAATACTCTTACTTCTACTCCACTACATCTCAAAGGCAAATATTGTACTTTTACTCCACTACAATTATTTGAAAACTTTAGTAACTATTACTTTGTAGATTTTGATTATTATTACAAAACATTCATTAACCACCTCAGCCCTATATAGGCCTACCTTTCAGCCATTTGAAAATAGCCGATCTACTGTACAAGCTCACAATGCGTTGCGATACGACGGATTGTGAGCTTGTAGATCTGCTATTTTCATAGCAATGGACATTTGTGAACTTGAAATGGGACATTCTAATGAGTACTTTTACTTTTGGTACCTTAAGTACATTTTGATACCAATACTTTTACAACGCCTTGCGTTGTGAGCTTGTAGGTCGGCTATTTTCACAATGTTTGCCTCTTTCTTTGACAATTTGGCCAATGATTGACCATTTTTATAGTTTAGTTTGTTTGTTGATTACTGACGCAGTAATGGTTTTATTTATTTATTTCATTTTAGAGGTATTAAAAAGGTCTTAAAAGTCCTTACAGTACACTTTATACTGTATGTTGGTTTGTTTACTGTTGAGTGAGAAAACAATATTGCACATTAAGAAAATCCTCTGGGGACCCCCTGGGGGTTACAGACCTGTAAGGGTCCATTCCAACCCCTGGGTCTGCCCCGGGAAACCCCACGTTTGGGAACCAGTGCAATAGAACCTCATTCTGTCTCGCTCCCATTGCCCCTGACAGCTATCTTCGGCCCTCCAATGGTTTCCGTGGCGATAGAGGAGAGCTGTGCCATCATCCATCTGAAGGGGCCAATGAGATACCAGCCTGACAACCACACCCCCGAGGTTTCCATGGCGACTTTCTACCCCAAGCAGATGACCTACAATGTCTCCGTCCACAATGTCCGCCGCAACCACACGGTAGGTGGAAACTACTGGAAAAAGCACAAAAATGATTTACTTGAGTAAAAGTATCAATATTGCAATGTAGACGTACTCTGTTACAAGTAAAAGTCCGGAATAAAAAATGTACTTGGGTAAAAGTACAAAAGTATTGGTATAAAAATGTACTGAAAGTACAAAAGTAGAAAGTACTCATTATGCAGAATGTCCCATTTCACAAGTTTTCAAATGTATAACATGTATAGAAATCTTTTGAAAATAGCCGATCTACAAGCTCACAATGCGTCGCATCGCGACACATTGTGAGCTTGTACAGTAGATCTGCTATTTTCAAATGGCTAAATGTATATAAGTGGTTAATGCATGTTTTGTAATCATAATCTACAAAGTAACTAGTAACTAAAGTTTTCAAATAATTGTAGTTGGAGTAGAAGTACAAAATTTGACTCTGAGATGTAGTGGAGTAGAAGTAAAAATATCGAAAATTGTAAATACTCCAGTAAAGTAAAAGAAAAGTGAAAATAGCCGATCTACAAGCTGATTGTGAGCTTATTTTTAAACGCCACAATTCTACAACAAAGCATAATACAGGGTTAAGGGGTTAAACATGAAAAATATTATATATAAGAAATCATATATATTTATATGTAAATAAAAACCTTGCTTCTCGATTATTACATAATAATAATTGTTTTAAATATCCATTTCAAAATATGTTTTTGGTTAATTGCCCCCAGCCCTACTACAGTGTATATGCTAAGCAACAGTGGCATTACAATATTTATACTTGGATTCTCAATACACAAATGAACCAAGATTTATTGTATGTGTGTGTGTGTGTGTGTGTGTGTGTGTGTGTGTGTGTGTGTGTGTGTGTGTGTGTGTGTGTGTGTGTGTGTGTGTACGTTTGCATGTGTGCGTGCGCGCGTGTGTGTGTGTGTGTGTGTGTGTGTGTGTGTGTGTGTGTGTGTGTGTGTGTGTGTGTGTGTGTGTGTAGCGCCATTTCCCAGTGCGTGACAGCCAGTATAAATACCGGCTGATGGAATTTGAGACAGAATACTGCTTCTCTGCCAAAGCCAGATTCCGGGCGTTGCCTGTCCCATGCCAGGCATCACCCTGGCACTGCATCACCACTCAGCAGGGTACGTGTCTCGTTGTTTGTCCATGTGACTTTAAACCTCAATGGTTTCACTTTCTTTTTGGATTGTTAAATCCCCGGGCCAGCTTTATGGATATACTATCATCATCAATACTTTACAGTAGAGAGACTTCCAGAGCATTGCAGGTTGCAAGATATATGGCTCTATTCTTGCCACAGCTTTACCCGCACCCGCCGCCTGCTACCTGTCTACAAGCTCACAACCGCAACCCGCAACTACGATTATTTACAAGCGACTTTACAGAAAAACAAGCCCAACGTGGCTTATTATAAGCAGACCTGGCAACACTGGCAGAGAGGGATAGAGCGCATGAAGATTGCATTGGGGGATAATGGTTTGCACAGTCTTCTCTTAAAGGCAATGGCATCTGGCACGGTGATTGGTTTTGTTATCGTAACGCCCAAACCACTCCTATGCATAACGTAATGAGTAGTGCAGGTGTTTTGCGGAAAAGGCTGCGTGGTGTCCCAAAATGGCAACTTTTGCACGGGAATGCCCCTTGCGTCATGCTAAATCCCCAAATAGTGGGTTTAGCCAGTCTGGACCAAAATAAGGCTCATAGACTAATATGTCAATATCTGAAGTTTTTCCTACCTTTAATGTGTGCACATAGCTGTATAAAATGTAAATGTAGTAAGTTACACATTTTCTCATGTTTGTTTTGTGGCCCTGTATTAAGACATTATCATGACTTTATAAACTCTATGTGAGACGTCACCTTTCATCTTTGCCTTCGCATGTGCCACACCCTCCTCTTCCTCCAGACCCTCTGATTGGCCAGCTGCACAGAGTGGTTCTGGGTATCGTAGTTCCGTCAGTGTGCGTGTGTTTGATGGTGGTGGCCGCCTACCTTCTCTACCGCTCTGTGAGAGGGACGCACCACAAGACGCCCCCCATGCTGCTGGTATGTCACACACACACACACGCACACACACAACCATTCTTCTTCTTTTTCAATTAACAGAATTTAAAAAAAAATTGGCTTATCATTTTTGATGACTCAATCTGTGATGCCTCAGTCCCTATTTCGGTATCTGTTTTATCTTCTTAAGCCCTATATACGTACTCTGTCGTACGCCAAATTGTGAACTTACTTGTAGATCTGGTATTTTTGCTTGTATTGTATACCTCTGGTGTTTGTGAAAATTATTTGAAAATTCCTTGAAATCTCTGAAATCTTTGTAAGCGTGTGTTTATGTCAACATCTCCCCCATCACCCTCGTGACCCTGTCGACCCTCACAGGACCTGACCGCTCATCCGCCCCGGACGTTCCATCCGGACAATCCAACCATTAACAAGCATCTATACGGCAGCAGCACCAGCCTGTCCTCAGTGGTGGAAAAAGTACTCAAATGTTTTACTTAAGTAAAAGTATCAATACTGCAATGTAGAAGTAGGATACTCCGTTACAAGTCCGGAATTCAAAATTTACTTGAGTGAAAGTAAAAAAGTATTGGTATCAAAGTGAACTTAAAGCACCAAAAGTAAAAGTACTAAAATGTTTGAAAATAGCAGATCTACAAGCTCACAACGCGATGCGACTCGTTGTGAGCTTGTAGATCGGCTATTTTCAAATAGCCTAGGTATGAAATAGGGCTAAAGTGGTTAATGCATGTTTTATAACGTAATGATTTATATCTGCAAGGTAACTAGTAACTAAAGTTTGCAAATAGGTGTAGTGGAGTAAAAGTATAATATTTGCCCTGAAAAGTAGTGGAGTAGAAGTAAAAGTATTGAAAATGGGAAATACTCCAAGTAACACCACTGCCCTGTCCTATTCCACCCAGACACCACAGCACCACCAACCCAACCCCGCTCTCCCGGACCTGCTGAGCTACGCGCCCCAGAGGCCTTCCAGCCCCCAGGAGGAGGACGAGGAGGAGGAGCCCCGTCCCGCAGGCTGGGAGAACCACTTCCCCCAGAGGGTGGAGCCTGCCGCCGGGGACTACGGATTCGTCGGAGTGGACGACGCGAACGCTCCGGAAGACGGGGTGGAGGAGGAGGAGGGCGGACGAGAAGAGGGGGGGAGCGACGGCGGAGCGCAGGAGGCCGGAGGAGAAGACGGGGAAGAGACGATGTACGCCCCTCAGACGAAGCTCTGTCTCGCGCAAGCACCGACGCACCAGGGCACGTGCGCGCCACCGGCACGCGTACGCACGGAAGATTGCACGCCAGTGAGAGCGCACGGCGGCCCGTCTGGCGTGCGTGCTCTAAGACAGCGTCTTGAAGGAGGGACAAACGGAGGTATATTCGTAAGGAGAGACCCTCACACGGGACTGTTCCGCATGGATGAAGGCGGAGACGGAGGGCGGGAGGCGGGTACGCGGGGAGAAGAGAGAGAGACGCTTCTTTCCCCTTACGCCCGGCAGTGTGGCGAGGGCAGGCCCGCCCCCCGGCCCCGCGGCAGCCAATGGGGTGACAGGCCGGTCGACTACGCTATGCTGAGATTGGCCGACGAGCGGGAAGCGGAAGAGACGGAGAAGGTACATACGTACATAGGCCTACAGTACATAATATACCTAATCGCAATCATTTGTGATAATCACAATCATTTTTCTCATAATCGTTTCCATTCATTTGTAAAAGATCGTCTGTTTGATAAATGCGTTTTCAACATTTTCAAAAATAGTGGAAATAGACTACTTGGCTATTTCCACTATTTACATTTATTTTGGAGTATACAATTATTAAACATGGCCTATTTTGGACATACTGTAATACATTTATTATTTGGATTATTGATTTATTGATTATTTGCCATGTCTGCGCCAATCTTTTTATGTAAACAGAAATAGAATTTATATGTTCCAATGTTCAATGCAAAAAATAAAACACACCCAAAGATTTTACCATTTATTAATCACAATTAGTTTTGTATGAAAATTAATTGTCACCTAAAATTTCATGATCATGACAACTCTAGGAGGAGGAGGAGGAGGAGGAGGAGGTGGAAGAGGAGGAGGGAACCAACCGTGTGGACTGGGATCCTGAGACTGGGAGGCTGCTGGTGCCACAGATGGCGAAGGAGGAGGGAGAAAGCTCTCTCCCCCCGTACGGCCGTACAGGGGGAGAGAGAGGGTGTGGAGAGGAGGAGGAGAAGGGGGCGAGACTGGAGAGCGTGTTGGTCAGGCAAACCTCCAGGGAGAAGGAGGAGGAGGAGGAGGAGGTGAAGAGGGGGCAGGAGGAGGGGGAGACAGAGGGAGGATCATGGGAGACGGACACACTGCTGACCAGGTGGAGCCTGAAGGTCCACATGGACCAGTAGGAGCAGCGGTACCCAACCTGTGGGCATGGGGCCCACTGGTGGGCCGTGAGGGTATTGCAGGTGGGCCCCCCAAAAAAATTGGCAAAACACTTTTGATTTGAATGATAATACAACATTAATATTAAAAAATATTAGTGTTTAAAGGTGGTGGTTCCATCCATCCAGGCCGGAACACAGTCCATTGTTTGATCACTAAGATAAATAAATGAGAATGCTCCGAAAATGCACACGAAAAACCACTTGTTGAGTGGTCAGGTGGGTGGGCCACGAACGTTTTCCGTCATGACCATCCGCCATGGGTCCCTCCGAGTGATACCATGCCCCCCCCACACACAGTAACATCCTCAGTGTTCATTTAACTGACAGTGAAGTTGACACTGAGGATGGTGTAGCGACAAAAACATCTCCATGAATTAAAGGCTTCATGGGGCGTGTAACTGATAAAGAATAAGTCATTTTTTTGGGGTGAACTACTCCTTTAACATAATGCACTTCTGCCTGACCGACAAGACGGACCAAATGGACCCTTAGATGTCTGTAACTCCACGAGTGTACAAATGCAACCAAACAGGGTACCAAATGGTTAAAGGGTGCATCTGGTACCATTGGTACAAACTCAAGAGTTATGGGTCTCCGTCCAATACATCCTAAACTGGGGGGGTCCTTGAAATTAGTCATTACGTTTGACAACCAGCTGTGTACGCAACCAAAGGATGATTGACAATTTGAAATTAGAGCACTAAATATCAAATACACTTATACCTCTGTATTTTCTTTATGTTAATACTGTTCCGTCTTTTTTAAGCTTTAAACAAATGACTTCCTGTAACTGAGCAGTACATTTGAAGTAACACTTTACTTTTGAACAAATAGCCCTCTGCAGTGTACAGTACAATGTAGCCTACTTCACATACTTTATATCATCACTGTCGGGTGGAAATTAACCTCCACCAAAAATGTTAATTTTCAGGAAATGGAAATGCATTCAAATGGATCCAATGTAGTTATTATTTAGTCACAATTCAGCTTGTTAATACTTTTCATTGGTTCAATCTTTATAAAACCCACAGACACACATAACCACTTTCACCTTCAAAATAAAAAAAATAAAATCACCTATTTTTGCTACTTTTGTGCGACACCGTATGACGATGTAAGACAGTGATTAATGACAAAACATAAACATTTTAGATACGAAGAAACAAGGTTCCCCCCCGACAACAACAATATCCAATTGTATTTTATGTATTCGTGACTTTAGACATTAATTGACTGTTTATGCCAGTATATTCCTGTTGGTGTTTTATTACAGGGGAATGCAGGGTCAATTGTACATTGTTCTATCTTGTTCCATATGAACATAAATCGTTGCTACTGTAAATAGTTCCTAAGGTGAAAGCAGCAGTACAGCAGGCCAGAAGGTTGTATTTTTGGGTTAATTTGGACAGAATTATGTGATTTTATTGTCCATGAATTCTCTCTCTGTCTGGTGGTGGTAATACACGTCCTGTGGTGCTGAGCCATTAAACGAATAATAATAAAATGTAGAACAAATCGTAAAGAAACACTGGAGAGATTTGAAGGTGTTCTATGTCAGTGGTTCTCAAAGTGGGGTCCCGGGAACCCCCAGGGGTCCTTTGGGGGGTTCCAGGTGGTCCCCAGCTAAATGATTGATACTTAAGAACAAATGGATCCTTATCAGTCTGTAACTCTGAGAGTGTACAAATGGAACCAAATGGACCCTTACGGGTCCATTTGGTTCCATTTGTACACTCTCAGAGTGTAGGGGGGGTCTGTGGCCTAATGTATACCAAACTGGGGGGGTCCTTGACATTAAAAAGGTTTGAGAACCATTGATCTATGTGACAATATACTGTATATTAGACGAAGGGGAAACCCTATATAGCACTTTATCCTATTTTTTAACTTCCTTAATAACAAGTTATCTGAACACGGGTATTGTTCTTTTTCTTATGTGTATTTTCTGAAGCCAAGATGTATACTTCATCATATGCTGCTGTCACACAACGAAGCTCACAGTCACGACGTATTTGTACCATGTTGTGGTCTTGTAGATCGGCTATTTTCAGCACGCGACAGCGTCTTCTGATGGGAGTTTAAATTAAGCATGAGAAGAAGAATCAAGCTTTTGTATATTTCTTTTAATAATGATGTTTTTTTTCTCCAGAGAAATGTATGAACAAATTCCAGCCCGCTACCAAACCCTTTGGCATTTGAACAATTGTTATTTCACGTGATCACATGAAGTTAAAACTCTACTGAGAAGCTGTATGACATATAATTTAAAATACATATTTTTGTCACGTTCAATAATATGTGTGTTGTCTTATTTGTTTATTGCTATGAGATTACCTCATTTGAATACTGTCTGCCTAGTGCTTTAGTTTGTTCCATCTAGGATGTTCCTGACCTTACATCTGGTTAAACTGACATCTGGATAAGTTGCATCTAAAGCTGCATTGACAGAGCATAAACAATAATCTACTGATTGAAAACTGTTCATGTTATTGGCTTTAAAAAACAAACATCACCAGACATTGGTTACTTACTGACCCTCTTAAAATGGAGGACTGGGCAGATATAGTAAACGGCATCTATGTAATGGAAAAATTACCTTTTCACTTCGCCTACAAATGGAAAGATTTACTAAATGATGGTCAAACTGGGTTACGTATGCAAGTCAGACAAGGTTTTGCTTTAGAGAGATACTGTATTAGGGTCTTTTGGATTTTGGTTGTCTCACCTTCAAGTCTTTGTCTTTTGTATCATGTGATTGTCTTTCCTTCATAATATGATAGCACAGTGATAGGGTTAGTGTAAAGCCATTGGGTCTCTTTACCATAATTTCTTTTATAGTATCATTAAAAAAAAACTATGTGGTAGGATGTACACACTTCCTAAATAAAGAATTGCAAAAAAAAAAAAACTTCATGTTGGCTATAATGTACAGTAGGAATTATTGAGAGCAATGGTTGCTATCACAACTAATTTGATAGGCTACTAAATTATTTATTCTTACTTAACAGTCCTACGCATAATATATAGAATCTAATATCCTATCCATCTACATTATAACATATTGGCTACTATGTTGAGTTGGGTGGGTTATCTATAGATTACAAAACTATTTATTGGAAATCAATCAAATGACAACAACTGTGCCATGTTTGACTCTGAAAAATGTCCCATAATATAATATATTATAAACTCCGGCGTAGACAGACAGACAGACAGACACACAGGCATACATATATGTATATATAAAGAAGTATATATCAAATAGTAAAATATCAAATAGTGGTCTATGGTCTAGTTGCTCGTACATTGTACCACCGCTAGAGGGTGCTATATTCTTGCTCATTGACAGCCATACTGGTTCGTTGGTCCTCCAGTCATTCATCCATCTCTCCTCATCCAACATGGCGGCGCCGTTGCAGACTTAAGTACATTTACTCGAGTAACTGTACTCGAGTACCACATTTCCTTCCATCCAGTGGTGTAAAGTAACTAAGTGTATTCACTAAATTTTGAGGTACTTTTACTTTACTGTAGTATTTCTATATATATAATATTTTCAGTAGGCTTCTTCTACTCCACTACATCTCAGAGGCAAATATTATTATTTTACTCCACTACAATTATTTGAAAACTTTATTATTACAAAACATACATTAACCACTTCAGCCCTATATACATTTCAGACATTTGAAAATAGCAGATCTAAGCTCACAATGCTTGGCGATGCGACACATTGTGAGCTTGCAGATCTGCTATTTTCAAATGATTTTTATACATTTTATACATGTGAAATGGGACATTCTACATAATGAGGGGTACTTTGAGTACATTTTGATACCAATACTTTTGTACTTTTATTCAAGTACATTTTTAATACAGTAGTCATTTTTTTATGTTAATTGTTAATTTTTAATTATTGATACTTTCAAGTAAAAAAAATATATATAGTACCTTTTCACTGGTAACTAATACATTTACTCAAGTAACTCGAGTACCCACATTTCCTCCCCATCACTGGGGTGGGGCTATAATAATGCCCACAGATGGGCACTTCCGCCCGGCTCGGGTTTCTTTCTTTAAAAACGGATCTGCTGGGCTGAGCCATCAGCTGATCAGTATTCACGTCGTTCTGAACGGAGCTGCACTGCACGACACACCGCCGATCGCCTTCTATCAACTGTAAAAAACACCCAAAAATAAGAGACTTTCTTAGTTTCTTTCCCACTGAAGTTCAGATCATCTGCAGGAGGAGAACCAGAGAGAGAGAGGAGAACCAGAGAGAGAGAGGCTACATGCTGCTGTGAGAGACCCGGCTCCGGTGCATCATTTGTGGGATCATCATTCCTCTATAGCTGGGTTCATCTCCTTTGGATGGATTGATCCGGGCTGATCAAGCGGTATTTATTTAATGCCTTGTTGTTGTTTTTTTTTATTTTTATGGGAAAGTATGTACAGCCGATCCTTGCTTTGTGAGCTTGTAGATCGGCTGTTGTCGTTGGAATGGTTGAAAGATTATTATGGAAAATATATAGGCTTGTTGGAGAAACTATGGGGGAAATAGGGGTGCCACTGCCAAGGTTATATTGTGGTGAAAACAGAATGCTGTAGAATGTATAGCTGTACAAGACTGTTCTGAAAGACTAGCATGATAATAAAAAATAAAATAAAAATAAAAATAAAAATAATGATAAAAACAACAAAATAATAATAATAATAATAATAATAATAATAATAATGATAATAACAATAATAAGGGTAATAATAATAATAATAATAATAATAATAATAATAATAATCATTTGGCTGTGAATGTGTTGTGTGTGGTCTGGTGTGGACCTGCTAGAGTGGATGGATGGATGGAGCTGATAAGGATGCATTCGAGGAATCAGGATTCATTATTAATCAGCTGAAAGGGAAACTAAACCGGTTGCTTTGTAGTGCTTGGTCTGTGTGGACATTTATCTAGAAGGAAAACAGAACAGCAAGAAGGACTGTTGTTTGTCTTTCAACAAAAGCAACAACAACCACCTAGGTTAGATTTGGTCCAATGCTAATCTATTCTTTATTTTGTATTTTATATTATTTTATTTTTTACATACTTCTAAGGCAAATAACACTTTTGTGTTGAATAAACAGAACAAAGAAATTCCAAATAAAATCAATAACTTATTTTTCAGTTAAAACTTATGACTAAAACTAAAGCATAAGCAATTTTATTGAAGTCTAGCTTCTGCTGTTATTGATTTATTTCATGTTATAATACATAATTAAATATAATGCTTGAAATCTATCTTAATCTGGGGGGGAGGGCATAGAAATATACAATTGAGAGTTGTCCTTTACTCCTTTTAAGAGTCCATACAGCCTATTGTCAAAGAAGATATAAGAATATACTGTAGCTGTCAGCAAAAGTTGGTGTTTATTTCATTATTTTCAAACCAAACTTTTACTGTTCCATCAACTACACACAGGACAAGCATCCGAGTAGGGCTTCAGCTATCGGTGAACTTCTTAGCGATTACTCTATCGATTACTTTTTCGATGAATTGAATAATGGAGAAGCGCCCTGTTTTAAACTTCGTCGCTGTGTCCTTCAAAGATAGTGAAAATAGCTGATCTACCAACTCACAACGCATTGCACCGCGATTGTAGATCAGCTATTTTCACTATTTAAAAAAAGTCTTTTGAGATTTTCGCTCTAATGACATGACCGAAATAGGGATCGGTTATTAATCGATTATTATACTAAATTACCGATTACTTTTATTTTTGCTCAAAGTACGATGACTCTAAGTAAGCAGTAAGCAAGGGTAAACACATACTGTACATCAAATGCATTGAGACAGTGATCTAGGATAGGTAAACCAGAACCTAGCATCAGTCTAAACAATAATATAATATCAAAACATCTGTACATGAAACTATGTAAACTATATTAAATGGTAATTATATTACATTAAATTACATTTTAACCGTTACATAAGACTGCATGGTCGTCAAGGCTAGGTCAAGTGCTACATGCTAAGGTGGAGTCTTCAGATTATTGCGAAGAATTGGGAGCGAGTCTGCAGAACTAAGTGCAATGGGGAGTTTGTTCTACAGCAGTGGTTTTCAACCTTTTTCATGCCAAGGACCCCTAAATTGATATACATTTGGCCGCGGACCCCCATCTGAAAATGTTTTGTGCCAGGGACCCCCAAAAGCAAAGATTTGAATTAAAAATGTGCTTTAAAAAAATATGTATATTCAAAGATTTGCACACATTTTCACGATGGTTCAAAAATAGCAGATTTACAAGCTCATAGCGCGGCACTCGGTGCCGCGCTATGAGCTTGTATATCTGCTATTTTTGAATAGCCAAAGCTAAGTGGTTAAAATGATTGTGACGTTATGTTAACTAATTTATCTAGGGACCCCCTGGTACCCCCCCAAGGACCACTGGTGGTCCCCGGACCACTGGTTGAGAACCACTGTTTACAGTATGGGAGCCAGAAGGGAGAAGAGTCTGGGACGTGTGGAGTGTTGTCCCGGATGATTTAGGGAAGGCTCAGACAGCTTCCCTGTGTTAGCTGATTCGATTAAAACCAGTGGTGTAAAGTAACTAAGTACATTTACTTAAGTACTGTACTTAAGTACACTTTTGAAATTAGCCGATCTACAAGCTCACAATATGTCGCGATGCGACGCATTGTGAGCTTGTAGATCTGCAATTTTCAAAACATTTGTATACATTTTGAACATGTGAAACGGGACATTCTGCACAATGAGTACTTTCTACTTTTGGTACTTCAAGTACATTTTGATACCAATACTTTTGTGCTTTTACTCAAGTAAATTTTGAATACCTTACTTTTGCTTGTAACAGAGTCTTTCTATTGATACTTTTACTTAAGTAAACAATTTGAGTACTTTTTCCACCACTGATTAAAACCGATTATTTTGATTAATCGTCTCACCCCCCCTAATCAACCAAACATTGTCCTGATCCACCAGCTAAAGAGAGACAGCGGAGGGTCCAACCATGTTCAGCTGGCTGGGGACAGACGACAGGAAAAAGGAGCCCGAGGTGTTCCAGACGGTGAGCGATGGCCTGAAGAAGCTCTACAAGACCAAGCTTCTGCCCCTGGAGGAGGCCTACAAGTTCCACGAGTTCCACTCGCCGGCGCTGGAGGATGCCGACTTCGACAACAAGCCCATGGTGCTGCTGGTGGGACAGTACTCCACCGGCAAGACCAGCTTCATCCGGTAAGTCAGGGGGGGGGATGCAACTTTGATGATGGAGAGGGCCACCATATTTCCACACTCACTCCAGAGGGCCACACAGCATGTGCTGTCGGGCCATTCCACACAAAAGTAGCAAAAATAGCAGATCTACAAGCTCAAAACGCGACGCGTTTTGAGCTTGTAGATCTGCTATTTTAGCTATTTTTGAATTCGAATTCTGTTTTTTTTTGCTATTTTTGAATTGGAATCCTGAAAAGTAAAATTTGTATTTAATTTCAAATGCATTTACTTATACTTACTTATACTGCCACTATATGCCAAAAGCATGGCAGGGAGATCACGTCATGCAGTTGCACAAAGGGGTGTCTCAGTCAACGCTGCGGGGCTGCACAACTCGATCTCACACAACACGGTGAAATAGCACGGATTGCATTCCGTACATAGACGACTAGAAAACCCGCAAACCCGTGCATAGCCGCCTCGTATCCCCTCCATTGACTTTGTTACGTTTTTGGACCATGTCTGAGGCACGCAGTCTCAAGCGAAACTGGAGCCACGTGAAGCACCACCGAGCGAGCTAAAGCGAGCGAGTTGCCGTGCGGTACTCGGTGCCGCACTATGAAACGTTGCAACGTTCAGCTTGTAGATCTGCTATTTTTGAATAGCCAAAGTATGAAATAATGGTTTAAGTGGTTACGCAGATGCAGGGCAGGAATTTCACGCTGGCCATGAAGGCCATGGCAACGCGTCAACAGTGTGACACTGTGACGCGTTGTGTGAGCTTGTAGATCAGCAATGTTTTTGCGCGCGTCACCAGCACACAACTAAGTATGAAATAGTGCATATAGCTCCAAACTAAATCTGTAAATCCTAACTATACTGCTTAATCCTAACTATAACCCCAACCTGAATCTGTTCCTAATAGCCAAATAATAAGCCTAACTCTAAATATATATATTTGTTTAACCTTAAAGGTTTCATGACGTTCAGTTTTACCACACATTAAAAGCCTTTGTCATGGTCCTTCAAACGTGTATAGAAAGTTTTAACAAAAGATTCCACTCCATTGATCCATGGCAGGTGTTTTTCTCTCACATTTCTAAAGCCTTTTCAACTGCAATGAAAAAATAAATCTTTGCCTGCGGGTGTCGCTGGTGAGGGATTTTGCCTGTCAATCATCACCTCTGCTCCGCCCCCCCCAAAGGAAAGGATAGGGGAGGGGAGGGGCGAGGAGGAGAGTGGGCGGGATTAATCGGCTGTGACCTCACTGCCGAAGGGCCAAGCTCAGATTACTTTTCAGCCTAATTATTCAGAAAACCCCAGACCACAGAAAATCCACTGAATGTTCAAAGTTCAGATTTTTTGGGTGTAATTGAGGTCATAAAACCCCCCAAAAAACATAAAAAATAAAAAAAGTGAAAATGAATGTCATAGAACCTTTAAAACTCCTTTCTCTTGTGAGGAGCAGGAAAATTATCCTCGTAATTTCTTTTATACTTATACTATACACACACACGCACGCACGCACGCACGCACGCACGCACGCACGCACGCACGCACGCACGCACGCACGCACGCACGCACGCACGCACGCACGCACGCACGCACGCACGCACACTTAGAGAGGGACTGACACACCCAAACAGATAAGAGCTTTCTGCCTGGACAACAACAACAACAACAGAAGCCTCATTGAATAGAAGGGAATATGATGCACTAGAACACAAAGACAAACATAGGACGGTAGGATAGGAAACAACAGTATTCATTTAACAGGTATTAGGTAATAATAAAGGAGGCACTGGTCTATTAACTGTAGCTAGAGTAACATCTAAATGTGGTGACGGTGCATTTAGTCACTATGATGGTCCTATACTCTATTACTCTCTGGAACTACACTTCGGTAACACTTGCTGTACTGGATATAATGCATAATAAGCATACTTATATAACTTATAATCTTCTAACATTATAAAGCATTTTATAATGACTTATAAGGTCAAGTATCATAATACTTCATACTTTATTTGCGAGGAGTATAGTGTATTATAATTATCCTAGTTGTAATACAATACTTTTGATAATGCATTATAATAATAATACACTACAGTGTCATTATAAGTCATTGAGTGTTTTAAATCAGTGGTTCTCAAACTTTTTCATGTCAAGGACCCCCAAATTGACACATACTAGCCCGCGGACCCCCATTTGAAAAGATATGCCAGGGACCCCCATAAGAGAAGATTATTTTTTATGGCTCTAGCAGTGATTCTCAACCATTTTAATTTCAAGGACCCCAGTTTGACATGCATTAGGCTACGGACCCCCATTTAATGGCATTTGTATTTCTGGGACCCCAATTCATATTGTAAAATCAATGTTAATTTAACTCTGAGAGTGTATACAAATGGAACCAAATGGAACTGTTAGGGTCCATTTGGTTCCATTTGTACACTCTCAAGAGTTACAGACCCATAAGGGTCCATTTGGTTCCTATCCATCATTTAGCTGGGGACCCCCTGGAACCCCCTCAAGTACCCCTGGGGGTCCCCGGACCCCACTTTGAGAACCACTGTTTTAAATAACCACTTTGCCCATCTGTCTTGTGCATAATACTTTGTTGTGAAACACATTGAGTTTACCTGCATGAATTGGGTTGTACAAATTGGGACTTGACTGGATAGCATTGTGAATGGGACATACAGTATACTGTATTCTGGGGATTGCATACACAAATAAGTAAGCAAGTAGTGTTGTGAGCCAACAGTTCCTGAGCCATGTGGCCCATAGGTCAGGAGCCTATTTCCTGTGTCCTTAGCGTGAGGTAACCTGATGTACAAGACAAGAAGTACACCCCCTGGACACATGACACTAGTGTGTCACAGGGACTTACCCCCAATCCAGCTCTTAACCCATTAAGAGGTATAGATTCTACAAAATGTCTTCTAAATCCTAACAGTTTTCTGAAGAAAAAAAACGTATGTTGCTATATCAGTGGTTGTTATGTTTGTCCACTTACCGTACATAAACAGCATAATAACGACTCAAACAATGTTAGAGAGTTTATCCATTAAGTTTACTTATCCAGCACGCTTTACTACAGACACGGTCCGCCAATGATGACGTAACCACCTCTCTTAAAGGAACAGTGAACTGCCAATATAACAATGTTACTGTAAGTGTAGTGCCAACACTTTATCTATTAATGAAATAATGTATTCTTGACTCAAACACATAACAGTGGTTCTCAAACTTTTTCATGTCAAGGACCTCCAAAATTGTATGTATTTGGCCGCCGATTATAGATGATTATTTTGGGGGGGGTCACGGCCTGAAAAGGTTGAGAACCACTGCTCTAACCAACCACAAGACTACTATGCTGGTTAATGCATACATTTAGCCTATAATGCCTTATTTCATCCCATGGCATCTTTCTTTTGAATCTAGGACTCAAGCTAAATAACATAGCCTTAAAGGGATAGTTCACCCCTAAAATGACTTTTTTCCCCTATCGATTACTCACCCCATGGTGCCTTGAATTCATGGAGGTCTTCTTTGTTTTCGGCGCATTCCTAAGACAATAATTTGATGACCAAAAGAGTCTCCATTAAGTCTCCGCTGGTCATCAAAGTATTGGCTCAGGAATGCGACAAAAACAAAAAAATCTCCATGAATTCAAGGGCTTCATGGGGTGTGTAATTGATAGAAAATAAGTCATGTTTTGGGTGAACTATCCCTTTAAGCATGTGACCCTGGTACCCGAGCTCATTAAAACATGCATCTTTTCATGTGGGAACTCAACCCATTCTGGGATCCTGACCCATGGGTTAAAAACCCCAGTCTTAGACAGGCTCCTTATTCTCGTCAAGAGTTCGAACATGAAACAGCTGGCGTCGGTCCTCTGCTTTTTGTTTACGTCGATGCTTTTAGAAGAACATCCGCAACCATTAACATAATCTTTAAATCATTTTTTCGTCGTGTTTTCTGTTAGCGTTCAGTATATCCATGAATTCAAGTCTCCATGGGGTGACTAATCGATAGGAAAAAAAGTTGTTTTGATGGGGTGAACTATCCCTTTAATGATTCCATCTTAACGGTCAGATTCCTCAACGGTTTCCTTTATAAAGATTCCTATAGGGGGGGTTCCAAATGGACCCTTACAGGTCTGTAACTCTCAGAGTTATGGTTGGTCCTTGAAATTAAACATTTTGAGAACCACTGCCATTGTAATTGTATATCAGATGGAGTCCACATACCAGCTCTGACAGCGTGATAAAACCGGTTCCGGAAACTGTAAAATGAAACCAAATGGACCCTTATAGATATTTAACTGGCCCGTGGTTTCATTTTACACTCTCAAGAGTTAAATTATTGTTAAACATTTTACTTAATTTACAAGAAGTCTACACATTTAGAGAATGTCGAAGAATAATATTCAAAGTCTTGGGTCTGAGAGTCTAAATCTCATGGTGGTCCGTGGCTCAAATACCAAATACATAATGGACCTTGATATGAAAAAGGTTGAAAACCACTGGCTTAGAGTATACAGTATGTCTCCCTTCTCCCTCTGTCTCTTGCCAACTGTTAACCCCCCCCCCCCCCCCCCCCCGTCTGACTGTACCAGCTTCCAAGCCGACAGAGAGTCTTTACCTAGCAACAGACACAGAGTTATGGGCTAGTAGTAAACCCGTCTGTGTTCATTTATCCTAACTCTGGGAGTGTATAAATGGACCTAAATAGACCCTGCTGGGTCCATCTTTACACTCGAGTTAATATAAAAGGGGTGTAAGTGATTTTTGTTGTTAAAATAAGAGTTAAATAGCTCTATATTCCCATAGTAATCAATGCTATAGAGTGGATTGTTCAGTAACAGGGGTCTCCTCAGCTTATTAGTAAACCGGAAATATATACCTTTTTTGACCGGGATACCGATTTGATCCAATAAGGAGAAAGAACTCATAATGCAGGATAAACAAGTGCAACTGCAGGTGATGAAACAAAAAAAGAGCAGACAATATTAGAATTGGAACACTATATAAAACTGAAGCTGATAAATGGGTATTTCCTCACGATTGGATTAAATTGGTAACCCACCTGAAGATGTATTTTCTGTTTATTAACCCATTAAGACCTGGAATGCATCTGTGTCATTTTTACACATTATTTAAGCATTATTTTACACTTTGGCTATTCAAAAATAGCAGATCTACAAGCTCATAGCGCGGCACCGAGTGCCGCGCTATGAGCTTGTAGATCTGCTATTTTTGAAAAATCGCAAAGAAAAAAAAAAGAAAAAAATTTGCTTCTGGGGGTCCCTGGAACAAAATATTTTGACATGAAAAAGTTTGAGAACAAGCCTCACTTTGAGAAAAAGCCTCACTTGCAGCACCTTTTGATAGGGTTTTTACTGTGGGGACACAGAGTGACAGACGGGGTGCTGAGTGCTCACACAGAGGAGCCCAGGTTCTGAGCCCATGCAGAGCTCTGTAATGGGCCTGCTTGAGGCACACAGGAAGCTGTGGGAATGTTGTCCCTTCATAACGATGACACCATGTGTCCCCTCTGAGCTCCGCTGTGAAGTGGCCGAGGCCAAGACTTGAGCTCTAGTGGTAAATCCACACCACAGGAAAGAGAGAGAGAGGGGGGGGGGGGGTTGATCATCTGATCTGACAAACAAGAACATGGGAAAACCTCTGCTTGACCAGTTTGATGCGTCGTTTTTGCTTTTGCCCCGTTGGCTCACTGGCAGTGGTGGAAAGTACATTTACTTAAGTACTGTACTTAAGTAGAAGTTTGAGGTATTTTTTACTTTACTTGAGTATTTCCAATTTCCAATGCTTTTACTTCTGCTCCACTACATCTCAGAGGCAAATGTTGTACTTTTACTCCACTACAATTATTTGAAAACTTTAGTTACTAGTTACTTTGCAGATATAAATCATTGTGTTATAAAACATACATTAACCACTTTAGTCCTATTTTATACATAGGCTATTTGAAAATAGCCGATCTACAAGCTCACAATGCGTCACATCGCAAGCAAGCGTCGCTTGTAGATCTGCTATTTTCAAACATTTTAGTACTTTTACTTTAAGTATATTTCGATGCCAATACTTTTGTACTTTTACTCAAGTAACATTTTGAGCACAGGCCTTTTACTTGTCACAGAGTATTATTATATTGAAGTATTGCTACTTTTACTTAAAATTTACTAAAATAACCGAGTACTTCTAAGAGCTCATATATACGACATAAATGAGGCTACAGTTCTTCCCCCAAAGGCTACAATCCCACCGAAGGCTCTGTGTTGCATGCCATCCTCTCTCTCTCTCTCTCTCTCTCTCTCTCTCTCTCTCTTCCAAATGACAATTTAGGCACTTAATTAGCAGACGCTCTTGTCCGGGGCGACTTGCAACAAGCACGGTAAATAATCACATACATAGATAGAATGCAGAGAGACAGTGTGGTGCCTCAAGAAACTAGGCTACCAGGTAAACAATGAACCTAGCATTTGTCTAAACAACAATATACTAAATACTAAAAAAGTCTAAATAACAATATGTACATTGAAACTATGCCCTACAAAGCCAAAGTGCAGTAACTACGGGAAAATAATCTATGATAAATGGGTTTAAAAGTGTTTCACCTGGTCAGCCAAATGAGATATCGGCATATTAGTCATATTACACTAATAGTATATCTGTTCTTGGCATCTGGCTATTAAGTAACATGCTAAATTACATTCTTAAAGGACGACTTCACCCATTTTCAACCTATCTTCATATTATTGGTCCTCACTAATGCTCATGATAAAATGTTGCAATGTTTTTCTACTCGGTCTTTGTCTCATAGGAGGGCTGTGGACACTTCTGAAACTCGTTAGGCAGGTTTTTCTTTTTCTTTTTTCAAACAAGATTTCACTTAGTTTTTTTTAGTTTTTTTACGTGAGAACAATGGCTTCCATTATTGCACGCTAACTTTCCAGAAATAGAAAGCCTGCAGTTTCTATTAGCTTGGATTCCCAATCGATGATGGGACGAACTGTCACAACCCTCCTCTGAGACACAGACCGAGTATTAGACAAAAATGGTACCATACTATAATGAGCATTATTGAGGACAAATTATAGGAAGATCGTCCTTTAACATTCGTGGTCAAGAAAAACAAACCTAAGGAACCAAGCAGGATTGTCTGCATAGTATCCATGTCTTAGTACACCTTTCCTGTCTCTAGTAAAGCAGAAATACCATACACTACCAACACTACACAACAATCTTAAGAATGTTTGAATAAATATAACAAATCACGTTACAATGTTGTTCCACCTACGTGTTTCTAGGCCCGTAGAATGACCCGTTCTCAGACATATACTCACTGATTTAGCAGAGTTTTCTTATCTTGTCAGGCCCTTAAACAAAACCTAAGCCTGATGTTGCCGGTGCTTCAATCAACCTGCACTATATACTGATGCACATAGTATGTGATGTATGACTTTCTAAGCACTTACTCAATCTTTTTCATGCCAAGGAAAGGACGCCCAAAATGATGTATTTGGCTGCGGACCCCCCATCTCAAAACATATTTTATGCCAGGGACCTCCTCCAGAAGCAAGGAATTGAGTTAAACATGTTTGTTTAAAAAAAAAGAATATATATATATATTCAAAGATTTGCACAAATGTTCAAGATCTTTAAAAAAAATCTGATCTACAAGCTCATAGAATGAACTTGTAGATCTGCTATTTTTGAATAGCCAAAGTATAAAATAATGGTTAAAGTGGTTAAAATGATTGTGACGCTATATTATCTCATTTTATTGGGGACCCCCTGGTACAACCAGGGGGTCCCCCCCCCCCCCCCCCCCCCCCCAAGGACCCCTGGGGACCCCCGGACACCACTTTGAAAGAACCAGTGTTCTAAGCTACAAGATACTGACAAGCACTAATACTGAATGCACTACATGTTATTTAGGACTGGTTTTAAGTTACATGATACTGATTTTCAACACCGCTGCTGTTTTCTGGCCTATTTTGTTCTCTTTCTTAATCTCCCTTACTTACTGCTTCTAATTATTTTTTAACACTTTGAACTGCAAACGTGAAAGCCAGCATGAATAAGAGTTTGACCTCACTTTTACTGGAGCTGTAATTGTATTGTGACAATTAAAAGTTGATCCATCAGAAATAAAAACTATGTAATGATGACTTTGAGGGAAATACGGATGCAGTTCATTCTCCATGCCATTGTCTATTCACCAGCTCAGGCTAATGGTCTGATGAGTGGAGCATTTCTGGCATGCGATGGTGATATTAACAACTCTGTGAGCGTGTGTGTGTGTGTGTGTGTGTGTGTGTGTGTGTGTGTGTGTGTGTGTGTGACAAAGCGAGAGAGAAAGATTGCGCACGTGTGTGTGTGTGTGTGTGTGTGTGTGTGTGTGTGTGTGTGTGTGTGTGTGTGTGTGTGTGTGTGTGTGTGTGTTGTGTGTGTGTTTGTGTCACAGAGACACACTAACAGCTGGGTGTTGGACCTCTTTGAACTGTGTGACTGCTGCTAATGACTCCCTTCTCCAGCACATGCATGTGTGCAAGCATAAACACACACACACTCTTATGGATATGAAGCATCAACTGACGGTGAGAAAACGCTAATGTTACTTCCGCCGAATTAGTTACATTTTTCGCCAGAAACAGACTGTATCAAATATAAGTGACTGACTATCATAAACTATACAGAACCTCCTCCCTGACAATAACGCCGACACGCGGTGTTTATTTTTGGACCACAATTCTTATATGAGACGATTCTAAGATGACCCAATGTTATTCTCCATAGAGAAATTACTTCCGCAAACCTGGGGATGAACGAGTGACGTCAGGACTTCGGTGCTCTATAGAAGGCAGGATTATGCATCTTTCTATTAGTCTTTTTCTCTGTCCTTCTCTCTCTGTATGAATGGAGCTACTTGCGGATTATACTAGGGTCAGTCCACCCTAGGTGGACACGCACTGACCTTTTGCACCTTAATCCCATGTATAACGCACTGACTTTTTTTGTCTTTTTTATTGTGCTCTTTTCCTCTAAGCACCTTAACCGTCCATATGTATATCATGCACAGTATAAGTATAACATGCACAGTATACATACATTGCTGCTATGCTCAGGCACCTTAGTTTTTTATTATCTCAGGTACTTTGTAAATATGTAGATAACTTGTCTGGCCTTCTGTTGCCTCTCTTGTTTTGATCTCCTTCCCACTTGCCCCCCACCCCCTCTTCTCCCCCCCCCCCCACCCCCCCTCTTCTTTCTATGGAAATTAACGTTGCGATGGGAACGATGTACAAAAACGAATTTCACCCACTTTTTTACCTTGTAAACCTGTGATGTGACAATAAAACTGATTCTGATTCTGATTCTGTATCATCAAGTAGCAGATCTACAAGATCGAAATATGTCGCTTCGTGCCGTGTTTCGAGCTTATAGATCTGCTACTTTTGATACTTTTGTGCGGACGCTGTAGTGTGATCAAGTAGGGGCGTTAATTAACGAAAAAACACAAAAGGTTAGAATATGGAGATAAGAGGTTTTTGCCCGTCTCTCTCTCTCTCTCTCTCTCTCTCTCTCTCCTCTCTCTCTCTCTCTCTCTATCTCTCTCTCTCTCTCTCTCTCTCTCTCTCTCTCTCTCTCTCTCTCTCTCTCTCTCTCTCTCTCTCTCTCTCTCTCTCTCTCTCTCTCTCTCTCTCTCTCTCCTCCTCTCTCTCTCTCTCTCTCTCTCTCGCCCACGGTGGCATTGTAACAGGCCGATGCAGAATGCATGAAATGCAGCGTGACCTTGAGGTCAGAGCATAACGTCACATAACTCACTTTTCGCCCCGGGACAGCGTTTCCCTGCGTCGTCGTGCGATGACATCGTTGCTAACTCCTTATCGATGATAAAGAGCTGCCTGACGGCCAAAATGATAACGGAGGATTCTTGCCAGAAATGGGGGTGATGCAACCGACGAGCACTTCCATCGGTGACGTGCTGTACATGAGATGCTGCAGTGTGGTTACTGGTTAGTGTCCAAACAGAGTCAAGGGATCACATTATAGCAGTGGTTCTCAAAGTGGGGCTCGCTGGACCCTCAGGGGTCCTTGAGGGGGTCCCAGGAGGTCCCCAGCTAAATTATCTAATGCAGCATCAATATCAGTTTACCCACTTATAATCATACATCAGCTATTTGAAAATAGCTGATCTACAAGCAACATTTTAACAACACAAATCTTGGCACAAATATTTTGCCAAATCTTACAATAAATGGGCGAAATCTCTGTACTCTCTGTAATCCGTCCGTCTGTAGTTCATGTATCTCGAGAACCGTTTGACAGAAGGACTTCAAACTCACGCACTCACGACAACACGATGGAGTGCCATGCGTGGCGTCGAGTCGGTCAGATAGACCGCCGATCTGACCGATATGGCCATATAGTAAAAGCATAGTCATATAGAAAGAACATCAACGTTAATTATACAATTAACAAGCAAACAAGTAAATAATAGACCAATTATTTGTTTACCAACATTGAGACTGGATGCCCAGACTGATTGTTTCATGCAATCAATTCTCAACCTGTTGTTTCGGGGTGCGCTGGTTTCAGCACACCCCAACCCCATCATGTGTGTTGGCTAGTGAGGCGCGTCCTAGCGAGACCTGACAGAATGGGTTTCATTTGCAACCGGTATGACGCTTGCAACCAGTGTGACATCGTCTGTTAAGGGGTCTATTCACATCTATTTAAAATATATAAAAAATTGAACGTTTTTTAAACACAAATCTTCTCTTCTGGGGGGTCCCTGGCACAAAACCTTCTCAGATGGGGGTCCGCGGCCAAATACACCAAAAGGTTTGAGAACCACTGCTATAGATGTGTTTATGTGCATGCCGGGGAAACGCACAATCCACACCCATGTATCTATGCACACACACACATGTACTGTACACACTGCATACAGTACATACAGTACTTGTAGATATACGTATATGTGCATATAAAACGTACAGTATCTCACATCAAGATGGCACCGCCAGGCACTGATCGCTCCCTAGTGTGTGTGTGTGTGTGCGTGTGTGTGTGTGTGTGTGTGTGTGTGTGTGTGTGTGTGTGTGTGTGTGTGTGTGTGTGTGTGTGTGTGTGTATGTGTGTGTGTGTGTGTGTGTGTGTGTGTGTGTGTGTGTGTGTGTGTGTGTGTGTGAGAGCGCATGTTTGTGTGTGTGTGTGTGTGTGTGCAGAGAAGATGTATCAGGGATTTTAACCCCTACATCTGCTCGGAGTTTAAACGCAGACACACACCAGTTACAATGATAATTTATAGCCCCTTTAGCAGTAAATCGCTCCCCTAAATCACGTTTCTTTTTTTTTGGCGGTCAGTTTTCCACACAGCACTGGAATGCTGCATGAACACCCATAGACGAACACCCCACACACACCCCTGAGAGCACATCAATCTTTATTTACATGTGATGTGATGTCAACTGAACGAACGCAAACGCCTTTAACCTCTCACTCCCATAACAGATGAGCTGAGATTAACACAAGATGTGTTCTTTACGAACGTGACTCTCTTTAAAGATGTGTCGAAGGCACGTCGACGCTGTCGGGCGAAAACCTCTTATCTCCATGTATTTGTTTTCCCGTAAAATCAACATCATCAGCTTTCTAGGGATGTTAACAATTAATCTATAATCCATTAATTGCCGTTAAGAATGTATTCGATTAGGAAGGAGGCATGAGCTCGGCTCTAGGCTCTCTCCTTAGGCTGGCAGAGGGAGTGTAGCGCCCAGGATTACTTAGACGATTGGCACCGGGTGAAAAAATGGGTTACAAAATCGTGGTATAAAAATGTATAAGGAAAAATAATGTATTTGATTTTCGATTAATATATAATATTTTATTAAAAAAAAACTTTTTAAAACTTTTTTTTTTTGGGGCTAGTGAAAGTTACAGGTATGGTGTGTGTGATATAAAATGTGAGCTTACCATATTCACAGTAATCCTTAATCATATTCCATCATATTCAAGGGTTTTTGGAGAGAAATGAGACAGACTCCATGGAGCACTGCAGAGGGGAGGTGGGTGTGTCTGTGTCCAGCTGATGCTCGTTGATGCTCGTTAATGTTATATACATCATGGCAATTATGTTTCTGCACACATTTTCGGACAAGACTTTTCCTTTTGGTCCTAAAAAACGCCGCTTATATGGTTATCAACTATCAATTAATGAATAAATCGATAATTTGCATCGCTACGTCACACCAAAGCATCAAAAGCAGCAGATACGCAAGCTCGAAACGCTGCGTCAAGCTTGTAGATCTGCTGCTTTTGATGCTTTTTTTTTTATTTGAATCCTGAAAAGTAACAGTTTTGGACGTATGACGTGGTTTCCACCCCGACAGAGACGATGTCAGCAAGTTGCTCAAAAACAAGAAACAATGTGACAAAACAGAAACCGTCCGGGTGGAGTCCGCGTTGCAATGAATGCCAGCCACACATCCTGCCGGAAACGTTAGCTTTGTTTATGTTGCAATTCATACAGACAGCTGGAAATGAGATGGAGTGCATGCACAGAAAGTCATGTTTCACTTTATGATACATTACACACCCGCCATAAATCATGTTTACCATCTGCAGGTCAAATGTTCCAAAACGTCTCTTCTCTTCACGTCATTTTGTGAAGGCCAAATAAGTCCTATACTGTCTCATAAAGCTTCACAAAGGCGTTCTGGCACTTGGGCGGCGCAGGTGTAAAGTAAGTTCCTGTCCACCACCACCGAGATTAAGGGGTGCGCCCCTCTAAATCAGTGGTTCTCAACCTGTGGGCCGGGGACCACAGGTGGGGCCGTGAGGATATTGCAAGTGGGCGCCCCAAATAATTGTCAAAACACTACGATTTTGATGATAATATTACATTACATTACCATAGCCGCGGGAAGATGTTTTAGGGTACGGGTGCTGTATGCGCGCACATGCAGCGCGCGTGCACGTGCGTGACAAAATTTGCGGTTATTTGCAGTTATTTCCCTTTTTTTTAAACCTTTTTTGGGGGGTTTTGTTACTTTAATTCGGTTGCTTCGGTTCCAGAACACATATTGCACTAAACCCCCCCCAAATAACGACCAACATCAAACAAAAATGTTTTTAATAATTGTATTTATTTATTATTATTATTATTTTCATACATTATTTTCAGGGGGTGGTGCAGCACCCCCAGCACCCCTACTTCCCGCGGTACTGTACATTACAGTCATTTAGCAGACGCTTTTATCCAAAGCGACTTACAATAAGTGCATTCAACATAGGTAGGCAAGAAAACTGCTAATCACCGGAAGTCTTAAGTGCAGTCTTAAATGCATTAAGTGCATTAAGAAGTCTTAAGTGCATTCTCTTCTAGAACAAGCAACTAAGAGTATACCTACTGTAGCGCTAAGGTAAAAGTGCAATATATCAGCTACCTACTTAATATAACATTAGAATAAAAAACGAATGATGTAGAAACAATTTCATGTTTTTTTTTGCGGACAGCATTCGTGGAAAAGTGTTTTCAAAGGTAGGTATAAAAACACTCGTTTTCGCTGGCACTGGGGTGACAATATTACACTTTTACTCTGGCAGTTAACACATTGAGTGCCAAACACGAGAATTCTCGTGTTTGCAAATTCTTTTTCC
>NC_137616.1:43261712-43376712 GCF_963280865.1 Gymnoscopelus braueri | reverse complement strand
CATTAATTTGATTTTCTTGACATTAGTAATATTGACAGTGATAATAGAGAAGGATTGAATTCAGATAAATTGCTGTGTCACTGATTTGCTTAGCTGTATTGCCATAACATTTATATGACCATAATACCCACACACATTTGCAATTATGACCCGTGTTTTGTTTTTAGTTTTTTTCTGGTCATGACCTTATTGTTCCTTATATCCCCCTATTTGGTGGTTTGACATAGACCCATCCATACATAGTAATGCTTACTGTAAATGCTGTTTAGCTGAATCCAGTCTTTTTTTCCTCCCAAGTTAGGCGTTTTGCCAATTAACCGTCCCCACACATTTCTGTTGCCACTGTGTACTAAAGAGCTGGAAAGACAGGGAGACCCCTGTTACTGAACAAACACTATATCTGTATATGTCATTAAGCAGGGTTTGTAGTTTTTTCAATGTTTGAAAAAAAATGCAGATAGAAGCTCACAACACGTTGCAGTGTGACACCTTGTGAGCTTGTGAATAAGCTCATTTCGGAAAGGGAAAAAAATAAAATAAATCAAAATATGTTGAAAATGAGGCTTAAGGGTGCGGTCACACCGAACTTTAATTCTGCCTATGAGGGCGGATTCTGCCAATGCTTTTCAATGGGAACAAAGCTTTTTTATTTTTTTGCAGAAATCCTCAAATGGCAACAAACCGCTCCGTTCCCATTGCAAAGCATTGGCAGAATCCGCTCGCATGGGCGTAATCAAAGTTCGGTGTGACTGCACCCTAACCCATTGAAACCGCGAAAGCATCTGTGTCAAGTTTTTCAGAAAACACTTAGTTTAGAACAGTGGTTTAGAACAGTGGTTCTCAAAAATAGCAGATATACAAGCTCACAGCAAGTCAGTTCATGCTCTGCTGCGAAAAAAAGTAATAATATTTTTTAATTTGAACACAAAATCTTCTCTTCTGGGGGTCCCTGGCTCAAAACATTTTCAGATGGGGGGGGTCCGCGGGAAAACATATCTCAATGTGGGGGTCCTTGGCACGAAAAGGTTTGAGAACTACTGATTTAGAAGGCGTTTGCAGAGTGTGTAGAGTTAGGCCTCGGGTCTTAATGGGTTAAATGGATAAACCAATGGTTGAAATAATATGTGAAATTGTACAAGTGAAATGACCTCTAAGGGCCTTCTTGCACCATAATGTGATTTGTAGGGCAAAGCGTCGTGTGTGAGTGTGTTGTCAAAGCAAACACACAGCTCAGAGTTGTACGACCCCATTGTTGTCTGTTTAGATATGAGAAGAAACACAAGATACACACTTACACTTCTACTGAGACAGCACAGCTGTGTTTGTACAAGGAACTGTGTGTGTGTGTGTGTGTGTGTGTGTGTGTGTGTGTGTGTGTGCGTGTGTGTGTGTGTGTGTGTGGTTCTTTTTATTCTATTATAATTTTTTAGATACTATTTTCATTTTCATGTGTAAGTGTTCAACCATGGAGGCATCGGTATTTTTTGTGTCCATTATAATTATCATTCCTTGTCTTGTTTCTCACTGCATTGATTGTCTGTGCGTGTATGTACTGTATGTCAGTGTGCGTGTGCGTGTGTGTGCGTGTGTGTGTATGTTTGTGTCGGAGAGAGCTTTTTTTTTTTTCCAACATTGTCTTTTGACTTTTCACATTTAAACAATTTTCGTGTGTAAGTGTTCATTCATGAAGGTATCTCTATTTTATTTTCATTCATTTTCATTCTCATTCATGTTTCTATGTGCATGGACTGCCTGTGTGCGTCTGTGTGTGTGTGTGTATTGTCTGTGCGTGTGTGTCCAGAAGCAACAGAGGAAGGTTACCACTTTAGCAGTCTACGTAAATGCCGTTATGGAGGTATTGTTGATGAAATCGTGCATGTCTTGTCAGCTGCCAAAAAAAAAAGGCAAAATGAAAGCGATACCTTGACCTTTAGATGTGTGGACTGTCACCTAAACACACCGTTTCCTCATGCTGAACTTCAGCTTCCCTGGTTAGCTAGTTGTTGATGCTAGCAAGCAACGCTAAAGGGCCGTCCACACCAAGAATGATTATAACTATAACTATATATATATAATGTTACAGCCTTTGAGGCCGGGCCCCCCGAGCAAGATTAAACGCCCCCCTTGGGCCGCCTGCTGGCTCGCCCGGCACCCCCGGCCTCGTCCCTTCCTTCATTATTGTTAAAGATATCTTCATAGTTGTCATTCTTGGTGTGGACGGACCTTAACTAAGGTGTTTAGGGAAAATGAGGGGCAAGTGTAGGAACTTTCTACCCCGTAAAATCCTTAGCGTTAATTTATTCTTTTGTATACACTTACAGAGTTAAATTAACACGGGAGTTTTACGGTGTACCAACGGGAATAGTGCGCGGCGCAGAACAATAACAGATGAAACCTCTTGGTATCTCTTTGAACTTAACAGCTTTGGCCAAGCAGCAGTGTGTCGTGTCCTCTTGCAGTTGTGGTAGGACATGCTGTACTGTATGTGGCCTACAGGTACAGTAAAGTAATACCACATCTAAAGCTGGATTTATACTTGGTTGCGTCCCGGTGTCACGTGCCCAAAAAATAGCCGATCTCCAAGCTCACAACATGTCGCAGTGAAAGTTGTTGTGGCCTTGTAGATCCGCTATTTTACGCGGGTGACACCGGCGCGCGACTTAGCATAAATCAAACCTAACGTGCGCGCTGCGCTGCGCTACCGCTGAACTTTCACTGCAGTGCAAGGCAAGCACAGGAGAAAGTTTTGTGGAAAATTTGTCAGAAATGTATCTGTGTCAGGTTGTGTGTCTTAAAAAGACAAAATTGCATCGGCAGTGCCTTGGAATAAAGGTGACCACTACAGCGAGTGCTACTGTAGAAGCCATATTAACAACCTAGTAACTCAAGGTCAGTTTATGCTCGTCTCGAAAGACATATCGCACTAAAGTGTCTCACGATGTTCTGAGTTATGAGCGTTCATACTGTCTTGTTGACTTGCTGACAAGCGTCACCACAAAATGTAAACGAGGGAAGTGTCACGGAGCTTATGTCATCTTCACAAGCAACATTTAATTTGTCCAGAGGTACGCAAGACCCTTCAAGAAGGTCCTCCGCGACACATCTCTGTCGCTTTGACGTCACCTTTTGTAGTGCGGTGCGTCGTTCGATATTTGTCACGCAAAGCATAAACTGACCTTAAATTAGCTGACAGTAGTTACACATGCATAGCATACTGTGTAGTAGTATATCAACACATATGTTCTATGTTCCCCCAAATGGTTGAACGTTATATTGAAATCCATGTTGTTACCAGGATAGTTTGTAGCTAATGTTAGCTTAAATAACGGCTAATACTAATATATATATATATATATATATATAGCCTATATATATAAAGGATTTTTCAAATAATTCCTCTTGGGAGAGAGGCAACTGTGGTTTTCAAAGTATGGTGAGCGATGGACTAAAGGAACGGTATGTCACAGAGCAATTAAAATGTTTCTCTCAATTATTATTAGTCATGTCATTAAGGTCATGCTAGCTACAGGTATGTTGCACCTTTTGAAGTCGCTCCAGTGCAAGCTGGACTCAATAACATACTGTACATTTGCAATGGCATCATAATAGGTTACCATAGTCAGCAGTTTGTTAAGTATGCTAGGAATGTGTACGCAATACAGTCCTCCGTGTTAATTTAGCCATGTGTAACTCCGATAGTCTACACATGTTACATTTGTAGACTCTCAGAGTGAAATTAACAGTGAGGATTTTTACTGTGTACTGGAAAATCAGAGTCTATGTGGAATCAATTTGAAAATCACGAAATGAACATTATTGCTATGCCAACTGACCATAAACGCCTTGCGATCACCAGTGCCTAACAAGCGCCACTGTAAGCTCTTTATCACTCACTCCACGTCTGTCTGTCTGTCTGTCTGTCTGTCTGACTCGCCCTTATCTCCCTTGGTGCTAGTCGGAAAGTTTATAACTCACTAATCCCTTCAAACCCTCCATTGTTCATTGTTTCCCATCTCATATCCTGTGGAATGTCTCCAGGTAAGAGTGGATTCTGTCCTTGAGCGCACCAGAAAGTCAAAGATAAGTCAATGGAGGATCTTTTACTCAAAGATCCGTTGCTGTCGTTTAGTGTTGAATCTGAATCGTTAGAACTATCAGACAGGATACAATCGTGTCATTGTTTTGTGAGGCTTTTTTTTTTTTTATGACGTCAGAAGTAAAGTATTTACACAGGCACGTTTGTCCAAGTGTGGTTTTAGTTTGCATAAAGCATCAGATCTTTTTACAAAAAAAAAGTAAAACAAAAGTTAACATTCTTTTTTTTTTGGTTGTCCCCGTTTAGATAAACAATTTCCACCAATCAGGAGAGAAACGAGCAGGTTTTTTTTGGATGAAATTTCTAAGCCACCTTTTAAAATGCATTTTCTGTTTACTAAAGAGCTGGAGAGACAGGGAGACCCCTGTTACTGCACAAACACTATCGGAATATAGAACTTTAACTTCTTAAAAATAAATACTATCTTTTACAACAACAACAACAACAAACAATCTGATCCATGTAAATGCAGGCATAGTGAGCAGTACGCTCAATCTCTTGTCATTCCTTCTGTTGTAATCACTCTGTTGTCCAGAAGTTGAGTTGCAAAAGCATTTGGGTGGAACCACTCAACACAAGCGAGTCTCTTTCGCCATTAGTCATCTAGAGGCCATTGCACATGAGACTGCATACACAAAAGTATGACGGAATTGACCACTTAAAACCCCATATATTTAGTTAACTGGAGTCCCCCAGGGGCCTATACTAGGCTCGCTCCAATTTCCCCCTCAACGCTAAATATTTTCACCGAATGTTTGCCCCCAGTATAGGGCTCATATGGTCACTACTGTCAGCAGTGGTGGAAAAAGTACTCAAATGTTTTACTTAAGTAAAAGTATCAATACTGCAATATAGAATTACTCTGTTACAAGTAAAAGTCCGGAATTCAAAATGTACTTACAGTATTAAAAGTACAAAAGTATTGGCATCAAAATGTACTTAAAGTACCAAAAGTAAAAGTAGTCATTATGCAGAATGTCCCATTTCAAGTTTTCAAATGTATAAAAATCTTTTGAAAATAGCAGATCTACAAGCTCACAATGCGTCGCATAGCGACGCATTGTGAGCTTGTAGAACGGCTATTTTCAAATGGCGAAAATTTTTATAGGGCTGAGGTGGTTAATTATTGTTATAATAATCAAAGTAACTAGTAACTAAAGTTTTCAAATAATTGTAGTGGCGTAAAAGTACAATATTTGGATCCGAGATGTTACGGAGTAGAAGTAAAAGTATTGGAAATTGGAAATACTCAAGTAAAGTACAAATGCCCCAACATTTACTTAAGTACAGTACTTAAGTAAATGTACGTAGTTACTTTCCACCACCATGGTAGATAAATAGATTCAGACGAAAGTACAGAATGTTAAACTCGGGCATGATGTCATATCGAGACAATGGAGACAAAATTCCAAATGTTTCACTGTCCACATGCTTGTGTCTGTGTTGGTCCTTTAATTTGTATTCATTCATTTATTTATTTATTATTTCCCACAAAAAGCCACTTGATCTGACTCTTGGCAGTGCCTTGTGTCTTTGTAAACAGGCATTCTCTCAACATGTTGTAATAATGCGTGGCCTTGGTGAAAAGCCCTCCTTCACTGACCTCAACCCCCTTTGTCACGTTCCCAGGCCTTTCCCCTATAAAAGCAGGGTTTCACAAACTTATAGGGTTCACAGACCCGTTTTGTAAAACAAAATGGCACAACATTTTTCAAAAGATTTTCAGAAATGAAATTTAAAAAATACATTAAAAAAAATCAAAAATGTTCATACATTTTCAGAAGTATAGTGAGACTAGAGCAATCTACAAGCTCTGCTCATTATACAGAATGGCCCATTTAACAGTCATTATTACTGGATTGTAATTAGTGATGCAAGCGTTTAATTAACTGTGATCTCCTTGTCCTCCTGTATGCTTAAAAAGATATATTTAAAAATAAATCAAGTATAGTAGAGCTATTTTATCTATGGTCATTCACCGCGGCAGAACATTTCCACATCCCAACAACTGCATACGTCAGTTCTGTGGTTTCTGGCTTCGGGTAGAAAGTGCTTTAGATGTGTCGCTTTATTCCCTATAGGAATAGAAGTGCGCATTATTCCCAAAAGAGTGTACGGGTGCATTTGGTTCCATTTGTACACTCTCAGAGTTACATTAACATTCAGAATGTTGTGGCATCACGAATTGTGATGGCACTTTTATCTCTGGTATGTTGAGAAGGGAGGAGGATTGATTAATGGCCTCTATTTCAACTAAATTACATTTTCCTTCCTCTCCTCCCTTCTCCTCTCACCCCATTCCCTCTCCTCTCTCCTCTCCTCTCCTCTCCTCTCCTCTCCTCTCCTCTCCTCTCCTCTCCTCTCCTCTCCTCTCCTCTCCTCTCCTCTCCTAGGCTATGACTTTGCGGCTGTCTTGGAGTGGTTTGCCGAGCGCGTGGATCGGATCATACTGCTGTTCGACGCCCACAAGCTGGACATCTCCGATGAATTCTCGGATGTCATCAAGGCCCTCAAGAACCACGAAGACAAGATCAGGTACTGATACCATTGTTTTGACACGCATTCCTTCAACTTCCAACTTTGAAACGGAACAATGCCAGCAAAGTTGAAGTGAGTCCAAATACATCACATCAACTGATAAAACGATGACGATTTTTTTTGTGGTTGTCTACCTTTTTTCACTGACGAAAACTAAACAAAAAATAAATATAAACTAAGCTATGACTAAAACTATGACTAAATATACTGATAATTTCGTAGACAAATTAAAATGTTAGGGAGGGTCTAGTGGAGAAGAGATCCAGTAGAACTAAGAAAAACTCATTTTAAGCTTGGTTGCGAGCAGGTGTCGCCCTCCGAAAATAGCAGATCTACAACAATAGATGCCAGTAGATTGGTAGATCTGCTATTTTCGGCAACCAAGCTAAATATAAATCAGGCATTAGACACCATCACGGCCCGCCAAAATACATTTTTTGTAGACTAAATTTACTTTTACTTTTTTCTTGACTAAAATATTTAAGTAAAACGTAAAAAAAATTTAAAACTAGACTAAAACTAAAACATTTCAAATGGCTAGAATATGAAATATAATTTTATTCAAAAGACTATGACTGAAACCAGTGGTGGAAAAAGTAGACCCATTTTTTACTTATTGTAAGTAAAAGTATCAATATAACAATGTAGAAATACTCGGTTACAAGTAAAAGTCTGGAATTCAAAATTGACTTGAGTAAAAGTACAAAAGTATTGTATACTTAAAGTACCAAAAGTAAAAGTACTCATTATGCAGGATTATGCAGAATGTCCCATTTCATAACATCTTTGAAAATAGCAGATCTACAAGCTGCGACGCATTGTGAGCTTGTAGATCGGCTATTCTCAAATAGACAAAGTTTAAATAGGGTTTAATGTATGTTTTGTAATAATAATCAAAATCTACAAAGTAACTAAAGGTTTCAAATAATTGTAGTGGAGTAAAAGTACAATATTTGCCTTTGAGATGTAGTGGAGTAGAAGTAAAAGTACTGAAAATTGGAAATGCTCCAGTACAAAATTGCACTTAACTCTTTCAATGCCATGCTTATTTATGGAATTTGGGTTCTGAGTGCCACAACCAAAATTAATTGTAAAAAAAAAAGTGCTTAGGAGCCGAGATACAGCCTTTTTCAGTAAAAAGTTAAACAAGAAGTGAATGGAGCAGCAAATCTTCAAATCATCATATCTTGGGTTCTGAACATGTTTTTTTTTTTTCATGACGTATTTGACGTAGTGTGGCACACGGGGCGTCAGGCCTCATGACGTATTTGACGTATTGTGGCACTGAAAGAGTTTTAAGTACAGAACTTGAGTTAAATGTACTTAGTTACTTTACACCACTGACTAAAACTAAATCAAATTGAACTGTCAAAATGAACGCTGTTGTTGTCTTCCTGTAGGGTCGTGCTGAACAAGGCGGATCAGATAGAGACTCAGCAGCTGATGAGAGTGTACGGCGCCCTGATGTGGTCACTGGGGAAAATAGTCAACACGCCTGAGGTGACCTGTCTCATCTGTTTGCTTGGCTGGTTATAATAATACATCAGACTTATATAGTGCTTTTCATAGCACCCAAAGGCGCTTTACAAAAAAAAAAAAAAAAAAAAAAACGTTATTAGGAGAGAAATATAGTTAACCCAGTGCCAAGCGATTTTCGTGTTTTTAGTAGTATTAAAGTTGTCATAAAAGTTTAGATCCATATTTATCGATCGATTCACTGTGTGTTTCCGGAGCAGGAGTCTCTGACTATTGCTCCGGAAGCAGAACATTGCATCCGGAGCTAGTGTCCCCTTCGCTACGGGCCGTTGGAAACAAGCGTCTCCTCGGAAAAATGGACCAAAAAAAAAGAACAGAGATACAGGCGAAAGAAAATAAACTGCAAACATGGAGTCGACGGGAACGGAATGACGTTAAATCCATTATTTCCGTATCCGTTTGTGCTACAGTTTTACTGCTCCCTTCGGATTCAAGATCAGACCGTGACGGTCTATAAAACAACATTAAGTAAAAACTCGGGATTTCTCGTTCTGGCACTGAGGGCATTCAGAAAAAACTCGGGATAACTCGGGGCTTGGCACTGAGAGAGTTAAAAGGCTAAGAATTGAGCAAAAAGAAAAACGTTTGCTAAGACAGGTGCAGAAGTGATTTTCTTTTGTTAAAATAAGTGTTGAATAAAATAGCTCTATATTCTGATAGTAATCAATGCTATAAATAGAGAGATTGTTCAGTCACAGGGTCTCCCCGTCTCTCCAGCTCTTTAGTAAACAAAATAAATGCATTTTCAGGTCAGGATCCCAATTTTAACCGATCAGGAGAGAGAATTCATACAGGATACAGGAAGTTAAATAGGAAGCGATGACACAAAGAAGTGAGCAAACACAATTGGAAATGGAACACTACAGGTGAATTTCGATACCCCAAACTTCCACACTCGCTCACTCTCCTCGCGTCCTCCACTCGCACCTAAGCCCCGCCGCCCCTGCGAGGAGGAGAGGATTAAATGCGAGGACGGAGTGGTCGACCGGTTGGCCCCATAGGATCGGAATGCACTCTATAGCGCCATTTCAAAACGAAGGCAAATTCCGCGATCACTTATGACGTGTCATACAGCTGGATCACTGGAACCAGAGCCGTGGATGAAAATATACATGCATAGAATAATATGCAGGTATAGAATAGTACAGAATAGACGATTCATCAATGTGGATGGCCACATCGTTATCTATATAGTTAACAATGTTGTGCAAAGCCATTTATTCCTGAAATAGTGAATGAAGCCCCTGGATGCGCAAACATACATTTATGAATGGAATGAACTGTCACAGTCATTTATAGCAGTCCCTGCATTCAGGAATCATGCACAGAGAGAAATTATGCTTAGCTTTTGAGACAGATGCTTTACATATAAACAGCAAACATGTGTAGTCAGCCCCATAAAACAATCCTTTGGAAAGAAACCTTTATATACAGATGTGTTTTCTAAAGTGATTTATTGGCATGAGAAAACATCTGTTTTCATTAGCAAAGACTAAAGGAAAGTAATCAGAGCTGTGTCACATTGTTATGAAACCACGAAAGTTGTTGTTAGAAATAGTTATATAGGTAAGCAATGATGCAACTTGATATAAAGCTTTAGAAACAAATAGTAGCAATCTTTCAAGATTCTCTCTCTCTCTCTCTCTCCCCCCCCTCTTTCTGTGTCTCTCTCTCCCTCCCCCCCTCTCTCTCTCTCTCCCCCTCTCTCTCTCTGACAGGTGATCCGGGTGTACATCGGGTCATTTTGGTCACATCCTCTGCTGATCCCAGACAACAGGAAGTTGTTTGAAGCGGAGGAGCAGGACTTGTTCAAGGACATCCAGTCTTTACCCAGAAACGCCGCCCTCAGGAAACTCAACGATCTGATCAAGAGGGCGCGGCTCGCCAAGGTGAGACTGGCACACACGCGCATGCACACACACACACACACACACGCGCGTACACACAACTGTTGCACCACTATGGAGCTTTCAATTTAATAAAATTGTATTATAGTGCCAAATTACAACAAGCTGTCTTGGCACTTTACTACATATAGAGACCCGACATTGTCCCACCCTGAGCAAGCAGTTTTTGTGACAGTGACAACAAAAAACTCCCCCTAAACTGGAAGAAACTTCAGGTAGACCCAGGCTCTAGGGCAGCTTGTAGATCTGCTATTTTCCACAATATATATATCTGGGGGGTCCCCGGTTCAAATATGATTCTTTTGGGGGGGGTCACGGCCTGAAAAGGTTGAGAACCACTGCTCTAGGGTGGGCGGCCATCTGCCTCGTACCGTGTCGGGGGAGGGGGAAAGAGAAAGAAGAGAGCCCTAACCAGTGTTGCCAGATTCTGTGAGAGAAACAAGCAACCGGGTTTAGGAAAACAAGCCCAAAAGAAGCGACCATGGGCCACATGAGAGTTGTGAGCTTGTAGATCTGCTATTTAAAAAAAAAATCTTGGGGGGAAATTATAATAAGCAGATCTGGCAACACTGGCCCTAACCCATACTCACACTAACCTAACGTTCGTCGGACTGCCGGGACGTCGGAATAATGGGAGGTCGGAATTATGAGCGGACCCCGAGAGCTAGTAAAACTATCACAGCAATAACAATAATACCAGCGTTGTCACGGAGAGCGTGTAAGGACACAGATAATGTCCTGCTCCTGTCATCCACATCCTCCACCCTGCCACCTGTTGACCTTGAACACAACTTACCCTCACCACCTCCACCCACCCTGCCAGCTGCTGACCTTGAACACAGCTCAGGCCCCATGTCACGCACTAAATAAAACCAATAGAATATGAAATCATGACAAATGACTCGGTTCTCCTTTAGTGAATTATTTCCTGTTTCCTGTTTGGGCAGGAAGTCATGGATCAAGAGAGTAAGAGAGCCTGGCTTTCCTGTTGTACTTCCAGGAAACTTTGAGGAAGAGCTTATGATGCCTTCATGCTCTCTCTCTCTTGCGCGCGCACGTACACACACGCAACACACATGCACGTGCGCAGACACACTTGCACACGCGCGCGCACACACACACGCACAGACAGGTTTCTCATGAAGTAAAGCGGTGAGAGAAGTTTTCCAGTGTGTGTTTTATGAGGTGTTTCAAGGACAGGAGATGAAATCAGGGAAACAAAAACCATAACATCACCGATATTTGGCTTCACTCTCAATCGCGCCGCCTTACCAGCCCAGCTTGCCCGGCTCTGCTGAGGTTATTGCTGCTCTGACAACGCTCCTGCAAGTCAAAATTTTAATACAGGGCTTTTACTTACAGAGTATTGTTTTATGATGTGGTATTGCAAGGGATATTTCACTTTCAAACATGTTTGAGGTCATTTTAAAGGACAACTTTGTTTTTTTTACAACCAAGGTTTATATTTTAGCTTGTAATTAAAGTAAATAAAAGATGAGTGTTATTTTTTTTTCATTTACTGCTTTCTATAGTTTTAGCAATTTTCGCAATATTTTTTACAGTGGGCGGGGGCATTCTGTCCGGTGGCTAAATATGTCTTTTTTACACAATAAAAAAGGTCCTGTGGTATTTGATGGCCAAATGTGAGTTATTGGGGGCTAGAAGAGCTACTGTAAATAATAATAAAGAAAACACCGGGTTATTGTTTAAAAAATAGGCATATTTAGCCACCGGACTGAATGCCCCCGCCCACTGTAAAAAAAGATCGCGCAAACTGCAAAAACTCATTTACTTTAATTACAATCTAAAACATAAACCTTGGTTGTAAAAAAAACAAAGTTGTCCTTTAACATCTACTCAGGCTTTTGTGAACACCCCGGACAGTTTTTAAGTTGCTTGATTCAGTATTTAGATATTTGATATTCATTTTATCAAACACGCCCCCTTCCTATACAAACCCATTGTAACTTCAAACTCCATTTTAACCATGATAGATTCAGCGAAAACATCCGTCCTTGGTTCTGGTGACTCATACTGCCCTCCTAATACGTGAGGGGGCCGCATTTATTTGATAACCTTTTTCATAAATTAGATTTAATTTTCTTATTGTATTAAAAAAAACAATTTCCCCAAAAAATTATAAAGAAATATTGAAAAAAGGCATTAAAAAACCAGTGCTGTCTTCCATGTTTCAGGTCCACGCTTTCATCATCAGCGCGCTGAAGAAGGAGATGCCCACGGTGTTTGGGAAGGACAACAAGAAGAAAGAACTGATCGCCAGCCTGGGAGACATATACAGCCGCATCGAGAGAGAACATCAGATCTCGGCCGGCGACTTCCCCAACCTGAAGAAGATGCAGGTAAGGAATGGAGGAAGGCACGTTGTGATTGTATTTCAGATACGATATATCGTCTCTGTCGGGGTAGAAACCTCACATGTCCAAAACTGTTAATTTTCAGGATTCAAATTCAAAAATAGCAAAAGTAGCAGATCTACAAGCTGAAAACGCGTCGCTTCGTGCCGCGTTTTGAGCTTGTAGATCTGCTACTTTTGATGCTTTTGTGTGACGCTGTAGTATGATCAAGTAGGGCGTACATTTACGAGAAAAAAAAGATACAATATGGAGATAAGAGGTTTCTGCCAGACAGCAACGATATACAGTAAATGTTTGGGGGTTTTTTTCATGTATTTTTTAACCCTCATTGGGAATCATCCTTTTATCTGTCTGAGATGTTGTCTTGGAATAACGGGACCTAAAATCCCTAGGGAGGGCGCACGCCGAGTTTGGGAACTCTTTTTCTTTGAATGGCTCCCCAACACCTGCCTTCAACGCATTTTACACCTCGTTTCAATGTACGTAATCGTTTACACAGTTTAAAACCATAATCACGCTCAAACTGAAGGGTCCTTGAAATGAAAAGGGTTGAGAGTCACTGCCGTAGGGGGTAATTAACCGGTTACAACCGGGAAAGCATCCGTGTCGTTTAAGAGTTTAGCGTTTGCTATTCAGAAAATTGCAGATCGACAAGCTCACTGAGAGATTGTACATCTGCTATTTTTGAACATTTTTGAAAAATCTTGAAAATGTTGAATCTTTTTGAATTTTTAAAACACAAATCTTCTCTTCTGGGGGGGTCCCTGGCACAAAACATTTTCAGATGGGGGTCCGCGGCCAAATACATATATATCAATTTGGGGGTCCTTGACACTAAAAAGTTTGAGAACTACTAATATAGAAGGCATTTGTAGAATCGGCCTGCAGGTCTTAAAGGGGTACTGTATTTCACTTTTAAAAAAGATTAGATTCATCAGAAACACCCGTCCTTGGTTCTGGTGTCTGATATTGTCCTTCTAGTATGTGAGGAGACCATGTTTTTTCAATTACCTTTTTCATTTATTTTAATATTTTAAATTTTAATACAATAAAATAATAAAATAAAATAGATGAAAAAAGTAATCGAAAAAACACGCCCCCCTCACGTATTAGGAGGGCAGGATGAGTCACCAGAACCAAGGACGGGTGTTTTTGATGAATCTAACAAACTGGAGTTTGAAGTTATAATGGGCTGGTATAGGAAGGGGGCGTGTCTAATAAAATTAATATCAAATGTCTAAATACTGAATCAAGCAACTTAAAAACTGTCTGGGGGGCTCACAAAAGCCTGAGTAGACGATAAAATTACCAAAATGTTTTTTTAAAGTGAAATATCCTTTTAATGGGTTCATCTATTTGACCTGTCCTCTGTGTCCACTCCCCCCCCCATAGGATCTGCTCCAATCCCAGGACCTGAACAAGTTCCAGCCGCTGAAGCCCAAGCTCCTGGAGGCGGTGGACGACATGCTGACCAACGACATCGCGGGCCTGATGGTGCTGGTGCGCCAGGAGGAGAACCAGCGGCCCAACCCCGTGGTCAAGGGCGGCGCCTTCGACGGCACGCAGGACGGGCCCTTCGGCCACGGCTACGGCGAGGGCGCCGGCGAGGGCATCGACGACGCCGAGTGGGTGGTGGCGCGCGACAAGCCCGCCTACGACGAGATCTTCTACACGCTGTCGCCCGTCAACGGCAAGGTGACGGGCGCCAACGCCAAGCGGGAGATGGTGAAGTCCAAGCTGCCCAACACGGTGCTGGGCAAGATCTGGAAGCTGGCGGACATCGACAAGGACGGCATGCTGGACGACGAGGAGTTCGCGCTGGCCAATCACCTGATCAAGGTCAAGCTGGAGGGACACGAGTTGCCGTCCGACATCCCGGCGCACCTGGTGCCCCCCTCCAAGAGGAAAATACCAGAGTAGATGGGGAAAAAAATTACGCCCCCCCTTGACCACCGAAAGGGATAGTTCACCCCAAACAAACTTTTTTTCTATCGATTAGTCACCCCATGGAGACTTGATGACCGGCAGCGGTTCCGGTTAGGAGACACAAAGAGTCTCCGTTAGGAGACACAAAGAGTCTCCTTTGTGTCTCCTACCGGAACCGCAGCCTACCGGTCCGCTGGTCAGCAAATTAGTCTCCATGGGGTGACTAATCGATAGAAAAAAAGGGGTGAACTATATCCCTTTAAACCCTTAGTTGACCGGAGTCCCCCAAGGCTCTGTACTAGGCTCCCTCCTGTTTTCGCTCTACAATGAATATCTTCTGGCACCAATATATATCTAGCCCGAAATGAGCCGACCTACCTACGATGCCGCGTGCTTGTAGATCTGCTCTTTTCACAGAACATTCACGCCAGAATAGGGACGCTATAGGGTTCATGTGGTTAAAAAAAAAAAAAGAAGTACCCCGCCTCCTAGAGAAATACTGTATATCCAATTCCCATATGAAAATAACAGAGAAGGCAAAATATACTGTATTTAGTTCAACATTGATTTCTGTCAAAGAAATGTGTCTGTAGCGATATGCTTGTGTTACCATCACTGTCCTCATCCAAGAGGAACATGCTGTACCAGACCCAAGGGCCCGTGGATCTCCTCATTCAAAGGGTAACGCTGAATTCACAGAATTTCTGCTAAATAAGTAAATAAATTAATCGAATTGTGGTCCAGCGGGAGCTCACGCGCAGGCAGGAGAAGAACAGACACTCGATGCGGCCTGGCAGCTTGTTCGTCCAAGTATTTATACTGTACATTTTAGGTAAGAAGTGGGCCATTGCAGTTGCTCAACCTTGATTCATTTTCACATCTACTACCGCTGGTTGAAATCTCTGTTATCGACTTTCCATACTGTAGTCTGCTTGTGTCCATCTCAAGTTGTGTCGAGTGTGTGTACACCTACTGTAGTCCACGCCTATTTCAGAGCACAGCGTGCTTCTGGTTGGCTGCTGCTCTGTCTCGCTGCGCTGTGGTAATGGCAAAGTTAACCACTTAAACCCTATATTATGGTTGACTGGAGTCACTCAGGACTCTATACTAGTGTCTTTGCTGTTTTCTGTTATTGTGGGAAAAGCTTCAGCTGAAAATAGCAGATTGACAAAGCTCACAACGCGTTGCGTTGCAACGCGTTGTGAGCTTTGTCAATCTGCTATTCTCTGCAAAAGCTTTCCCCACATTCTAGATGCTGGGGTTTAAAGTGCTTTAAATGTTTAGCAACTTTGCCACTCCGCTTTTTTTTGCTGACTCCTGCGGCGGTCGCTCCTCCTCGCCATAGACTTTGCATTGAACCTCTCGCTGCTTTCTCAGAACGCGCAAGTGCCGTATATATACCGCTGCTGGTGTAAATTCAGTATGCATAATAAGTACCCCCGCCAGACAGACAGGGGTGTCTGCTGTCCAAAGACTTTGGACCTAGACCCTCCATCCATGAAATGTGCTTTATATACAGTTCACTTCTCAGACTGGAGTTCAGTATTTAGGATCATGTGTTAACATGAAATCTCCATGAAGAAAACGCTTTTTACAGCCCTAAAAAAATGATTTCCCCCTTGGAAAAAAAACAATAGGTAATGATACAAATATGTGCATACTAGCGTTGAAGAGCTGTGATCACGGCTAGGATGAACTGTAAGGACTGGGTGTTTCCCTGGATCGAGACCTTCACATTGTCAGGGTCTTGTCACATGGGAAGTGACTTTTAGCTCGCTGTCCTGTTTCTGATCCTAGTACGGGCGGGCTGGGGCGTTTACTGAGAAATAGGAGGGGTTGGTAATACTTTGAACAGTGTTTCTCAAACTGGGGTCTGGTGGACCCCCGGGGGTTCTTGAGGAGTTACGGGATGGGACTCCGAGAGTGTACAAATGATTTGAACACTCTCTGAGTTATGATTTTATAGTATAGATTGGGGTCGCATAAGAAATGTTATCAAATGGGGATCCGTGGCCTAATGTTATCAAACTGGGGGTCCTCGAAATTAAACAAGTTTGAGAACCACTGACTTAGAAACACTGGAAAATGAACCTCTACTGATGAAAGACAAAAGGGAGCAAGGATGATGATGATGATGATGATGATGATGAGGATGATTAGGAGGAGCAAGAATCATCATCTGGATGAAGGAGGATTTTGGGGGAATGGGGGATGGGCCTACAGTACAGTACAGTACATATATAGCTAGATATAAATAACCTACTGTATCCCCAATAGGCATCAACCAGGATATGAACTGTTATCCACAATACTGTGTTGAGTTGTTGAAGCAAGGCTGTCGTTAAGGACGACATTCCTTCCGCATGTCCATTAGCTATCCAGGCCTCTCTCTCTCTCTCTCTGGGTCAAAGGGGTTAATTTCTGTCTCCAAGCTGACTTTGCTGGCTTTTTCCATGTTTACGGCTTCACTTTGAACATCTAAGAGGCTGTCTGGGGCTGACGTTACACGTGGGAAACAGCCACACATTATGCAAAGCACATAAAAGAATGCTGAAACAGGCGTGGTGATTGATAAAACATAACACGAATTTCCTTTATGTGTGATGTCCGGGATTCTGTTGAACATACGCAATGTTTCCTCTATTGTAGGAAATGCATATACATTTTACGGGCACATCGAAACGTGATGTACAAATTGAGTACCCAGAAAGCGCAAAAAAAGTGTATATCTTATCATTAACATAGTTCTGCTTGTTTCCTGGCACACAATGCATACAGGCTCTCCAAAATTCCGTACGGGGACAAAAAACAAAAACGAAAGGAGGAGTTTCGGGAACACAAGTTCACAGAGGTTTAGTATAGGAATGGATGGACAAAATGGAATAGGCTCTATGCAATTGAGGCCCAAAGAAATGGGGCCTCTTCCTTTACTTCCTTCATATGTCTTACCAATTATACTAATTAAGGCTCTGTTCCATTTCATCCCCCCCCCATAACTCTGAGAGTGTACAAATGGAGCCAACTGAACCTGTAACCTTACGGGTCCATTTGGTTCCATTTGTACACTCTCAGAGTTACACACCCATAAGGGGCCATTTGGAACGCCCTCAAGGAACCATGAGGGACAACACTTTGAGACCCACTGGTGTAGCAGAGTGTTTCCAGTGAGCCAACATGCACAACATCAGCACCCTGACTCTGTTTGACCAGAATGGAACGGAGCCTTCACTAGTATAATTGGTAACACCTGTGAAGGAAGGAAGTAAGGAAGAGGCCCAATTTCTTTCCGATATGGCTGCTGTGCATAGAGCCTTTTAGGGACATCACACAGAGCTTAAGTGGAAATGTGCTGTTACTGGATTTTTATACTGGACACACACACACACACACACACACACTTATGATGTACAAACTGTGAAAGATAGGAAATGTAATGCTGATGTTGCACACACCGAGCGAGCCAATATGCACGTACACACACACGCACGCACGCACGCACGCACGCACGCACGCACGCACACACACACACACACACACACACACACACACACACACACACACACACACACACACACACACACACACACACACACACACACACACACACACACACACACACACACACACACACACACACACACACACACACACACACACACACACGTTATATAGATCAAAAGGAAGAGGATCTATGTGGGTCAATTTGCCAGAATTCAAATGTTTTTTTTTCTTTCTTAAGAAGTGATTTTCTGCCGGATAAATTGGTAGCATAATATGACTCAGATAGCATAGGACGGAATCAAACGTATAGAGATATTATCATGACGATGACCATTATATGAAGACATAATTATGTCTATTGTTTGGAAATGTGCGGTCACTTTGAGTATTGTGTGGGAGTATATGCTAACATCACATTTTCTGTATGTGCACATAAAACATGATGCAATATTGTACTGTATACAATATGAGTATTGTATACTTCTTCTGTCCATGTTTCAGTGTTATTTGGTGTATTGTATGTATGCGTATTATTCTGTTTAACAAGTCTAAATGTCATCATCGGGTGGAGTATTCCAGTAGATTGTATTTAGGGTTGGGATCCTGTAGGATTTGAGCGATTCCGGTTCCTTAACGATTCCCTCTTAACGGTCTCATTCCTTAGCGGTTCCCTTACTCCTATAGTGGTTTTCAACCCTTTTCATGTCAAGGTCCATTATTTATTCTGCATTTGAGCCTCGGAACCACCGTTTGATGAGATTTAGACTCTCAGACCCAAGACTTAGAATATTTTGTTGTCGTTGGATAAGATTTTGTCCATGCTGTGTTGATGTTGGTGCCATATAGGAGAGATAACAGGCAAACGTTGATCAAAATAACAATTCTTTAATTAAGTAATGCAGATGTTTAACAATAATTTAACTCTTGAGAGCGTAAAATGAAACCAAATGGACCCGTAAGGGTCCATTTGGTTTTTCATTTTACACTCTCAAGAGTTACAGATCTACAGATCTCGAGTTACAGATCTACAGATCTATAAGGGTCCATTTGGTTACCAACTCTCCATCGTTTAGCTGGGGACCACCCGGAATCCCTTCAAGGACCACTGGTGGTCCCCGGACCACTGGTTGAGAACCACTGCTACAGGGGGTTTCAAATGTACCCTTAAAAGGTCTGTAACTCTTGAGAGTGTACAAATGGAACCATTTTGTACACTCTCAGAGTTACGGCTGGTCCTTGAAATTAAAACGATTGAGAACCACCGGCGCTGTAATTATATAGCAGACGTGAAGTCCACATACTGTATAGGTTCATAGGTTTATAGGACAAGACAAAGACAAAGAAGACTAGACTAGGACTACGAGAACGCAGTCACACTGTCAGTCAGTCACAACAGGAGGGAGTAGAAAACTAAACACACGCACACACACAACCCACAACTCTGAAAGTGTCCAAAACCGGTTGGAACTGGTGTGATAAACCAGTGTGATAAAACCGGATGGAGCCGGTTCCTCCGATCCCGGGGCCCCAACCCTAATTGTGTTACGATGTGATAAAACGGTTCAACGAGTGAACGATAATCTTTAATACGGTGTTGTTGAGGGTATAAATATTCTCAACATTCTGCCCGGGATGGAATATTTCTAACCTGTATCCTTCCATGATGGAGTGAATGCAAAAAGCTGTTTTAATTTGCAGACTGTATGCTGAAAATAAAACACTAATTCTAAACATGTGCCAAATGTTTGTTTGTGTTTTTTTGGGGGTCAGAAGCTGACTAAAATGCAACACTTTGAACGCTATATCGAGCAAATATGACATGCATAGTAGAGTTTCAGAAATAGACATTTTCCTGCTACTCTAAAAAAATAGTTATGGTTACAAACGTTTTTCTTTTAGAGTTAGACTTATTCACTGCCACAATTATTGCTGGCCGCGTTTGCCCACTGCCAGAGATTTTTCATTGAAAAAAAAAAGTACTCAGAAGCCGAGATACAGAATTTTTAAGTTTTAAGTTAACAAGGAAGTGGATGGGAGTGTAGATCTTTAAACAATCATATCTCCTTGGTCTTTGGGTCAAATTTGAAAAAAACAAAAAAAACAAAAAATTAAAATTACGTTTTTTACGTCAGTGGCAGGATTGGTAAACGGGACAAATTACGTTTTTTACGTCAGTGGCAGTGAATGAGTTAACACTAGGACAATATTCAGGTAGGGGTTAGGTTAAGGATTAGTCATTTAGTTTAGTTGGGGTGCACATCAGTGTCACGCAGTAAGTTTAGCAATCTAAAATAGCTGCTCACAGTTTGTCGCATTGCGACGCGTTGTGAGCTTGTAGATCTGCTATTTTTCAGTTACAGTACAGTGTGTGTGTGTGTGTGTGTGTGTGTGTGTGTGTGTGTGTGTGTGTGTGTGTGTACATGGAGCCTGGTCAGTAGTAAACATCTGATAGGATGTTCAGCCACTCCCTGTCCCTCTGTCCAACCTTGACCTCTGTTCTCTCTCTCTCTGTCTGTCTGTCTCTCTCCGAGTGTGTGCCTGCGTCTGTGTGTGTGTGTGTGTGTGTGTGTGCCTGCGTGTGTGGTTTTTGTAGCCATGTGTTGGACCACTTTCCCCCCCCCAAAAAAATGATACAGAAAACAAAACAGCAAAAATGTTTTAGGATATTTCAGTCCTTCCTGGAAACGATTTGTCAACAGAGAAGTGTGTGCGTGAATGAGTGCGTGCGTGCGTGCGTGCATACTGGCCAGTGACAGATAAGACAGGAAAAGAGAAAGCGTGACAGAGTGAGAGAATGTGAAGCAAAGAGAGAGACAAGTTTTATCAGACGAGTGAGTAGAGAGACACAAGAAAGAGTGGAAAAGAGTGATATTTATGTCTAAGCAATAAGCTCTCTATGTGTTTAATTGGCAAATACAATATACATGCTGCATACACAGATTTACAGACCCGTAAGGGTCTGAACAATCAGTCATTTACTTGGGGACAGCCTGGAACCCTCTCAATAAACCTTGGGGGTCCCCGGACCCCACTTTGAGAACCACTGCTGTATACATACAGGATATATTGTCAAAGTCCACAAGCTCAGTGGACTTAGTGTCTTCCCTGAGATTTGGAGGTCGGGGTCCGGCCCTATAAAAGACTATAAAAATGGGACCCAATGCATCTGTGATGGCCATGTGAGAGAACCAGCTGCTTCACAGGTGCTTCTAAGGAGCTGATTAGTAATTGGACTGCACCATGTCCCCTGTGCACATGGGGAGGGGCAGGGGTTTATTATGAGTTTGAATTTATTATTCCAATTGAATGTAATTTATTGAGTTAATATGAGTTAGTGCTGTAGTGGATTAGGTTGAAGTTATTTGTAGTCTGTTTAATGTTATTCTTTGTCTATTCCCCTTTGTGTCAAGAGTGGACTGATCACATATAAATTATGTTCCCCTCATGTCTCACTTTGGTTAGCTCAGTCTTGATATTATGTTCTGTTTGTCCTCGTTTATTTTGGGCCTAGAATTATTTATTCTCGTGTTTTTATTGGGAAAAAGAAAAGACGCAATACTACACAATTCTCCTGGTGTCTCGCTTGCCGACCAACTCTGGTCCCTGACTGCCTCCCTGCTTGGCACACAGCATCACGGGTTGGATTGGGGGTAAGCCCCTGCGACATACTAGAGTCATGTCCAGAGTGTGTACTTGTGCATCATGTGACATATGAGCGTCATGTCCAAGGAGCATACTTGTACATCATGTGACACTAGCGTCATGTCCAGGGAGTGTATTTGTACACCAGCCTGCCTCATGCTACAGAAACAGAAGATAGGCTCCTGACCCTGTATGGGCCACATGGCTCGGTAACCATTGGTTCCCAAGGCTATACCTATTGTAAAATTCGGGAGTCAAACCCACCCAAGACACTTCATATGATCCTCACTAATGTTTCTGAGAGAGGTCATACTATATATATACTGTGTGTGTGTGTGTGTGTGTGTGTGTGTGTGTGTGTGTGTGTGTGTGTGTTGAAGCTTGAGGAAGCTTAATCATACTTTTATGGTGACTGTCATTTGAGGACATTGTACACACAGGCACGCAAACACACACACACACACACACACACACACACACACACACACACACACACACACACACACACACACACACACACACACACACACACACACACACACACACACACACACACACACACACACACACACACACACACACACACACAGGGAGGCGGATGCTATAATGACAATAACTGACATATTGGTTGCTTGTGACACGTGCGTGCACATGCACACACACACAGAAACGTGCACACATGTCATGTATCTGTCATGACAGTTCTAAGCACATCCTGCCGCCACAGGTCAGAGAGAGGAGAGCCACAGACACACTGCAAGAGAAAAGAGACAGACAGACAGACAGACAGACAGACAGACAGACAGACAGACAGGCAGGCAGGCAGACAGGCAGGCAGACAGACAGACAGACAGAGAGCAGAACAGAACACAGAAACTTGTAGTTCTGGTTCTTGGGCAGAAGATGAAAAGGAAAACAACAATATTGATTCAATAATCAATAGAGATACTTGGCTGACAGCATGTAATGCCCTCCTGACTCTGAGTCACGCACCTCACACTGCTGTGTGTGTGTGTGTGTGTGTGTGTGTGTGTGTGTGTGTGTGTGTGTGTGTGTGTGTGTGTGTGTGTGTGTGTGTGTGTGTGTGTGTGTGTGTGTGTGTTGGCGTACCTGTGTGAATGTGTGTGTCCAGTCACGAGGCAGTGAGTGAGTGGAGATCTAACACCCCGCTGTTAATTACAGCATGTTCCTATAGTAACACAGTGGTTACAATGGAGGTCAAGAGTATTCAATTTCAGCACACATTACATATTGCCGCTCACAGGCAGAAACGTATTACCGTCTTATGCACCGTCTTTACAGTGTAGATTGAGGTCTCAGTGATTCATAATAATTAATTGTATCATATCGGGATCGGTCTCAAACTGGGACCACTGAAATGGAAACATTTTGAGAATCACTGGACTACACCTAAAGACATTTTGTTTTAATCTTTTGAAATTAAAAACAAAATGAAGAAATGATTAAAAGGGCTTATTTACCCTCAACCCATAGAAATGCGTCGGCGATCCAAAAATGGGTCCCAACCCACTGTTGGGAATCTCTGGTCTACATTCCTGCCCAGAACAAACAGTAGGGGCTGACACGGGGGAATTAGCATAATGACATATTAGCAATAAAAACATAGTAAAATAAAAACGAAGCACAATGACAAATGACAATGGTTGGAATCTCAGTTGCAGAGAATCTAAAATCCTCAGAAGATCTAACAAAAATCCCCCAAAAGCTAACAAGTCTATGTATTTTACACAATTAGGTTAAAGTCGTACAATTATAGTAGTAAGAGTACCTTCAAAAACCTGATGTCGAACACTAGCGAGTGAACCATAAAAGACATAAGTCGTTCCTCTGTTGCAGGACAGAAACGAAACACACAAAGTCCAAAATGGCCACCAGAGAGCATCCAAAAACTCCCCAAAATAATTACAAAGTCCTCAACCCAAGCCATGACACAATTAACACACCTTACATGATGACAATGAATGCTCAAGACAAGATTTAAACAAGATGTTTCAGTACAAAGGAAGGGACATAGGTGAACTGGGTTATTTGAATGAGTTCCAATACATTCAAGTGTGGTTCAGTTCATTCAGTTACGCTATCAAGTGAACAACAGGCTTTGGTCTGAGTATACCGTAAAAAATGTCCAGTGTTAATTCATCAATTTCTAACGGGTCCATTTGGTTACAATTGTACACTCTCAGAGTTACATAATCACTCAGCATTTACATTTTGGATGGTCATATCCATCATACTGAAAGAGTGAGTTCTCTATCATTAGCAGCTGCATCACAGTTCCTGTTAAAACATTTTTTAAATGATCGAGAGTGTGTTGACCCTTGACCCCGGGTGTTGAGCACACAAGCGTGTGCATATTTTTGTCCCTGCCATGTTTGTGTGTGTCCTTCAAAGCAGGAAACTATCCATCTGATTCCTGGTGTGAGCAGCTCAGCAGCACCACTTGACATCGTTCATTATCATTTGACAAATTTGACTACGTATGTATAGGCGTCTTATGTACGCGGCACATGTGTCTGTGTGTGTGTGTGTGTGTGTGTGTGTGTGTGTGTGTGTGTGTGTGTGTGTGTGTGTGTGTGTGTGTGTGTGTGTGTGTGAGAGAGTGAAACAACCCTGGTTCTTCCCTTGAACCTCTTCCTGGGTCAGGGGTTAGCGACAACATCCTATCCGCTGCCAGTCCCCCCCCCCCACACACACACACACACGTGCGCAGTGACGTGCACGTTCATGTTAAAGCTGTGTAGTCACTTGGTCGCTGACAGACACTTGTTTATCCAGCTTGTATTGAAATAAAGGAAACTTTCGTGTTTCTATATACAGTATGGGTCATTACTAATGCTCCCTATGGGGGAGGGAGTGTGGCCGGATGGGAACCGGCGTGGTTCCCAGTTCGATCCCAGAGTTTAGTGTCGAAGTGTCCTTGGGCAAGACACTGAACCCTACATTGCCTCCAATGAGTCGGTCGGCGCTAGCTTGCCACCATTGGTGTGGGAATGTGGGAAAAGTGAGGACGCTGGCGTCGACTGTTCACCGCTTCACCTCCCAATGCCCCCCCCCCCTGAATGAACCACTGTAAAGCATTTGAGCACTTGGAAAAGCGCTATAAAAATGCAATTCATTATTATTAACTAACACATTGACTGCCAATCACGTAGATCTACGCGAACCGCTTTAAAGCCGCCACGTGCCAATCGCGTAGATCTACGTGAAGTGAAGTGAAAAAAAAAAAAAAAAAAGTTTTTTTTTTCCAATTTCACCCAAAGACCAAGGAGATATGATTAGTTGAAGATCTAAACTCCTATCCACTTCCTTGTTAACTTAAAACTTAAAAATGCTGTATTTCGGCTCCTGAGTACTTTTTTTTTCCAATGAAAAACTCTGGCACTGGCTAAAAAAATATGAAAGTATATATATGGCAGTTAATAAACAAGGGTTATTTTATTAGTTCGTAATGATAATAATTAAAAGATGAGTGTTAAAAAAAATCATGTATTGCTTTCTATCGTTATAGGGATTTTAGTGATTTTTAACTGCAGCAGCCTCCGATTTCCGTGAAACTCCGTGTACGCACATCCCCACTAGGCCAGAAGAAATGCCACCCTACATTTTTCAAATCAGCCTCATGGTGGCACTGTAACAGGCAGATTCACGTTTTGGCGTATACAGTTCAAGAGTTATAGGCCAAAAGTATAAACCAAAGTTGTCCTTTATACAGAGGTGGACTGTGGATCATTCAAAAATGTCCCTATACCGATGACATTATCAGTGGTCATTTCAAGCCCCACTATTTTTGATTGATGCAAGAACAATGCGTGCTTTCACCATCCAATCTGCTTGGGAAAAGGGATGGGAGTCCAAGGACACCCCCTCCCCCCCTCAAAAAACATCTGATGTCAAGACCCCACCCAACAGGTTCCTGGCAACCACCTTCCAAGGAGACAGAGACCACTGTCTCCAGCAACCCTCAACAGTTTCAGGACAGGCCATGGTCCCTGCTTGCTCAGACCAGCCTTGACAAAATGAGACAGCATGCAGCCCCAAGGCCCACTGACTGACTGTGTGCTCGTGGAATTGCAAAACAATGGAAATGCATCATTGAAGTCTCTCCTCTCCTAGGACTAAAAGGATGATTAGTCACCCTTCGTACAGCAGTGCAGGAAACAACTGCTTGGCTGAAGGACTTTGCATTCGCTAAAAATAAAATCATTTGATCACATAAGCCCTATTTTGTACTTTCAAAAAATGTATTAATAGCGAAGACAGGGATCTAAAAGCTTACAATGCATCACATTGTGATGAGTTGTGCAGTGTTGATTTCGTCGACTAAAACTATATGACGAAAAATGTTTTTTCACTGACGAAAACGAAATAAAAACGAAATAAAAACTAAGATGACTAAAACTAAGACTAAATATATTGACAATTTTGTCAACAAATAAAAACTAGACTAAAATGTTAGGGAGGGACTAGTGGTGAAGAGATCCAGTAGAACTAAAAGACGAGTCATTTTATGTTTGGTTGCGCTCGGGTGTTGCGCTCTGAAAATAGCAGATCTACAAGCTCACAACGCGTGGCGCTGCGACACATTGTGAGCTTGTAGATCGGCTATTTCCAGCATGCAACCTGTAAAATCAGCCATCACAACGCCATCGAGCGCCGCAAAAATATTTTTTTGTCGACTAAATTGACTGTATATTTAGTTGACTATAATCTTATGATTTTGGGTGCGTTCGGAAATACAGCACTGAGCGCAAAACATTTCAGGTGACTAAAATATGACTAAAACTAAATGGCATTTTATTCAAAAAGACTATGACTAAAACTAAATCAAAAATTGCTGTCAAAATCAACACTGGCGATGTGAGCTTGTATATCTATTTTATTTTATTTTTAGAAATACAGCATGAAAATATTTGAAAATGTGTATTTCTTTGAATACATTATTGGTGAAAAATTGCATTTTGGAAAAAGCTGTTCAGATTTAACAACAAGCTCAAAATAGTGATGACGGGTTGAAAGTGGTTAAGATTGATGACCTGGACTATTTTTAATCGTACAGTCAGTTTCATGAGACCGCGTACGCCAGACCATGTTGACTCAGTTCAAGTGAAAACAACGCTAAATAAAGAAAGAGGTCTAATTCTAATCTCTGACAGTTTTCTCTAACAATGTTACGCAACAGTGCTTGATGTTGTGACCAGAACAAGACAGCTAGAATATTTCACATTCTTATGAGGCAATGAGATAAGATAAAGTTTGACATCACTGTGTGGAGCTACGTTTCCTATACGCTAAAACCGTGGTTCCCACCCATCCTGAAAAACACGCAGACGTTGTTTTGTTTGTGGAAAAGATTCATGCTGATCTGTGGTCACCAGTTACTCAGGGAGTGTGATAAGTTACTCTCTACTTATTACTCCTTTAAAATAGTAATAATATCACATTGCTCATTACTTGTTATCAAAAGTAATTGGTTATGTTACTCGTCACCAGTGGTGTAAAGTAACTAAGTACATTTACTCAAGTATTGTACTCAAGTACGCGACGCATTGTGAGCTTGTAGATCTGCTTTTACTTTTGGTTTGTAGATCTGATTTTACTTTTGGTACTTTAAGTATATTTTGAACCCAATACTTTTTTACTTTTACTCAAGTAACATTTTGAACACAGGCCTTTTACTTGTAACAGAGTATTTTTATATTGTGGTATTGCTACTTTTACTTAAGTAAAATATCTGAGTACTTCTTCCACCACTGCTTGTCACTAACCTCCCCACAATACAACCTGTTCAGCCTGCTCCTTTTAGAACTGAATCCACTTCATCTGAATAATAATTAATCTCCCAGGAGGAGTTACATTGCAGCCTCTCGAACCTGATACATTATGTATTATGTTTATGTATAAAAGAAAAACATATTAAAACAATTCTAATGTAATGCAGTTACTTGGATTAGTAGTAATTGCTGTTTTATCCCATTTATCTGTACAGTAATACAACTTCACTGCACTGGCATGGTCACTGGATGGCATCACTTCATGCAAACTGCAGTGTATTACAATCCCCTGAACAATTATATCAATAACTACCTAGAAAATTATTTTCTGTAAAGCGTGGGAGTCACGCTATCTGCCAAAAATATTTCCTGTCTCATATTTATCAGTGAATATGTTATTAATAACCAGCCTTCCTCTCTGGGAGAATGAAAGAAAAAATGAAATACAACTGGCTCAAACTAACGTTTTTAGAATCCAATAAGTCTTCTTCCAGTGTGTGTGTGTGTGTGTGTGTGTGTGTGTGTGCGCACGACACGTGTGTGAGTTTGTGCGTGTGTGCGTACAGTACACGTGCATGACCATGTGTGCATGTGTGTCTGTGCGCGTGCGCGTGTGTGTGTGCGTGCGTGCGTGCGTGCGTGCGTGCGTGTGTGCGTGCGCGTGTGCGTGTGTGTGTGTGATAGACATGTTTAATCTGGTAGGGTTGTAAGGGTGGCCCACATGGGACATTCTCTGATAAGTTATCTGGAGAAAGATTAAGTTGATGCGGTACAGGCCTCATGCAGGCTGGATATGGACAAATGATCTGGCAGAAGTCCTGATATCAAACATAGATTCCTCATCGTCTCTGTCGGGTGGAAACCTCATTATGTCCAAAACTGTTACTTTTCAGGATTCAAATAAAAAAAATAGAAAAAGTGGCAAATCTGCAAGCTCTTTCGATGCTTTTGTGTGACGCTGTAGTGTGATCAAGAAGGGCGTTCATTTACGAAAAAAGACAAAAAAACACCAACGATATGTATCATACAGTACTTGTCATATGTACTTTGTTGAAACATACAACCAGTACTAATGAATAACACTAGCAGAAAATGTAACCACTTAAACTCTCTAGACTTAGTAAACTTGAGTTGAGTTGGTTCTGTACTCGGACCACTTGTTTCTCGTATACACTAAATCTCTTTGCCAAACATAGCTGATATACAAGCTCACAATGCATCTCAACGCAACGTGTTGTGAGCTTGTAGATCTGCTATTTTTGTTCCCCTCAGAATATGGATGCTGATATTCAAGTGGTTAACTAGTTGTTGTTTGATTGCAATATAATATATCGTTGCTGGCGGGCAGAAACGTATTTCCAAATTGTAACTTTATTTTTGTCCCCCGTAAATTAACGCCCAACATGATCACACTACAGCGTCATACAAAAGCATCAAAAATAGCAGATCCACAAGCTCAAAACGCGGCGCGAAAGCGACACATTTGGAGCTTGTCTATTTGCTGCTTTTGCAACAAAAAAAAAGAATTAATCCTGAAAAGTAACAGTTTTGGTTTCCACCCGCCAAAGACGATATAACATATGTAATAAATAGTAATAGGTACAATATAAGGCATTGTAATATTATTAACAAAGGTAATACTGTATCTATTACAATGCCTTTGGGGCTGTATACAATAGGTTGCCTTGTTCCAACACTAGTATTTGACAGGATAGCAGCAGTGGGGTTTGTTTTTGTTGTTTTTAATAAGGTAGCAGGGGGAACATTTTGGCAGTTTTTTTTATTCTTCCATTTTTCTTTGGACAGTTCTCTTGCTCATCTCCAGCGCTTACTGTATTACGGTATTGAACTTATCCTACTCAGAATAGAATGACTGCAGATCAGAAGCCTCCCTTTCACTATGTATATTGGCCGGCCTTCTGTTGCATTTCGTCTCTGTCTCTGGTGGAAACCTCATTATGTCCAAAACTGTTTACTTTCCAGGATTCAAACAAAAAAATGTACGAAAAAACACAACCGGTTAGAATATGGAGATAAGAGGTTTCTGCCCGACAGCAACGATATACTTGGCCAGATTTCTGCTGCATTTACAGTATGTATATTCCTGTATTCCGGTATTCTGTGCAAACAATCCTAAAGTGTTTACATATTGTATGTTGATGCTTCTTTTTTGCAGAACCCAATTCTCTACACTTTACACAATGAATACGCTGACACACTTTACACTTGACTTGATACACTTCACACTTCATCGTTCTTTTATTTATACATAAACATAAGCACAGTAGTGGGAGCCTGTCATGCTAACATTTCACACACATACTGGTGTATGAGTGTTACAAGTAAATCTCATGAATCTCAATATTTTCTGTGCCTCTAAATGCAGTGGTGTAAAGTAACTAAGTTACTCAAGTACTGTACTTAAGTACAATTTTGAGGTACTCTTACTTTACTGGAGTATTTACAATTGTCTATACTTTTATTTCTAATCCACTACATCGTGTCGTGTCGCATTGCGATGCGTGAGCTTGTAGATCTGCTATTTTCAAACATTTGAGTACTTTTACTTTCGGTACTTTAAGTATGTTTTGATGCCAATACTTTTGTACTTTTACTCAAGTAACATTTTGAATACAGGCCTTTTACTTGTAACAGATATTATGGTATTGGTACTTTTACTTAAGTAAAACATTTGAGTATACTTTTCCCACCACTGTCTAAATGCCATTGTCAATAACCTCTGCGTTAACTTATCATTTTATCTAATCGAATAACGAACCAGTCATCATTTCAGTGGCTGTTTCCCCTTCACTTACTTACATTGGGGCTGTAGCTGCGGTGTTGAATGTGTGCAGGCCAGGGAGGGAGACCCTGCTTGATGAATGAGGCTCTGTTATCTGTCTTGGTGGAGAGCCAGGGTGAGGGAAGGATGTCCAGGGAGAGGATGAGAGGCCCGTTCATTGTTTTGCTGCTACCATTTTCGGCCCTGATGTCGTACAGTGTCGGGACATAGCAGATCTACAAGCTACAACATCCTGGTCCTAGAAAAAAAAGGTACAAAAAGATAAATGTCCACAAAAATGTTAAAAACGAAAATCTGACGAGTAAGTATACTTTTTTTGCGAGCAAAAAGTGAGCAGACTCTGGAATAACATCAGTGACATTTGTGAGCTGAAGAGGTGTCCCTGTGCATTCTCTACCTCCCCATAAAACAGTGGTTCTTCTAAACCTTTTCAGGCTGTGACCCCCCAAAATAGTCTTATTTTGGGGGGGTCCAAATTTTGGGGGGTAAAGGGCAGTCTTGAGGTCAAACTGGGTGCAGATTCTTGAGTATAGGCCATATACATCAAGTTGTATTTGTCTCTCTATGTCTGTCTGTCTGTCTGTCTGTCTGTCTGTCTGTCTGTAGCTGTCTCTCTCTCTGTGCATCTCCCTGTATCTTAAAGATACAGGGTGTCTTTAAGATACAGGGTGCACTTGTGTTGCAAGTATTTATATGTGTCAGTTAATTAGCACATAGTAGTGTAGGTGGGTGTAAACTTGTGGGGTGGGGTAGGGTCTAAACGTACCAGTATAACCCGAACCTGTGAAAGCCTGAAAAGGAAAAAGTGTGTATATAGACGAATCCACAGACGCGCTGCCTGTAGCTGCCTGTAGGCGGCCATTGCTGCGGTGTCGCGTCCGCGGAGCGTTGACACTGCAGCAATGGCTGCGCGCAGGGCAGCGCTCCGTGGATTAGGATAAAGGATAATTCCTTTTAACAGGACGTTCATGAAAGTCCTTGCGGGCTTGTTTCCAATGAGGGCCTGTGAGCAATTAGGGGTTAAGAGTCTTGCTCAGGGACAAATTTCATTTCATCGACACATATGCTGGCGTGGCCTGGAATCGTACCTGGGGCAACCAGGGCCTCTGGCTCCCTAGGCGGGCTCACTAACCACTCAGCTATGGCCGCCCCATAATTCATTCGTGTATAGGGGAGCTTCCTCTTTACAAAAGGTGGCATAGTCGTTAAACAGAATTATTCAGATTGGATTCACAATAATTACACACCCCGCACTTTATTGTGCATTGATATTTTATTGTTGTGAATTTGATACGAATTATTTATTGGAAGGACAAGTATAAGTGTGCTATATCTTCAAGATATTGGCAAGTCAAATGTGATACAATTTCGGCCCTGTTTCGGCCCTGTGTGTGTGTGTGTGTGTGTGTGTGTGTGTGTGTGTGTGTGTGTGTGTGTGTGTGTGTGTGTGTGTGTGTGTGTGTGTGTGTGTGTGTGTGTGTGTGTGTGTGTGTGTGGTCACTGGTCAGTGTTTGAGTACAGAAAAGCTGAGAGGTGTTAATACACACATCATAACACTGTGTGTGTATCCTGAATGAACTGACATGATACATACAGTAGACGTGCACTTTTATCAAATATATACTTAACAAGTAAGACGCGCGAACGCGGTAAGCGAACGCCAAAAAATGAAAAAAAATAATGAAAAAAAAATAATGAAAAAAAAAGTAACCAATAAAAACAAAAAGAAATAATAAAAAAAAAAAATCTGCGTTAAAAGGAGCATCTTAGAAAAATACAAATTCCCCAAAAAAAAACTTTGAATGTTTTTGAACAATTCAACAAAGTGTTTGAAGTGCCTGTTTCACCCACTTCCGGGGGGCGGAGCCAAAATCCGAGCCCGAAGTATTTGTTCGTAGACCCCCACTTAGGGGGGGGAGAAAAAGTTTCGGAGCGATTCGGGCACTTTTCATTTAACATGGGGTTTCAATGGGGAGTTTTTAGGAGCCTTCTCCGGGGCGTGGCTTCCGGGGGAAGGGGCGGGCTTAAACGCAACCTTGACAGGTGTGTTCAGTTTTCAAAGACCTTTCATTTGATGTATGGTACGTCTAAATTGGACATTTACTTATCTCAGAGGAGCTGCACACAGGCAGTGCACACAGGCAGTGCACACGGAGACACAGACAGAGACACAACCCAAGCAGAGTTACATAGTAAGCTCCACTTGGTCGGAGGCGCGGCTTCGCCGCGCCTCCTTCCGCGTTCGCAATAACGATACTACACATGCTGCTTGTACAAGCTGTAATGTTTCAATGTACAGGTAATCGTCCTGTTTCTGAGAGCTCCACACTCTAATCCCAATGTATTCTTAAACATACAAATGGCAATAAAGCACTTAACCACACACATGCACTGGCATGGATGCACACTTTTGAAAGACCTACTGACATTTAACTCATCACTAGGTGCAGAGACGCCATCTGCTGGCCGTTGGAGAGCACTGAATACACCTGCTAAGTGAGAGAAAATGTAGGTGTGCATTTTACACAGACATTAGAGCATATTTTTAACCCCATCATAGATAGGCTATAATATTGTCACACATGGAACGTGTGTGTCCATGTGAACATTGTATTTACACACTTGTTACCCATATCCTGGCCTCTCTCCACTGCCTGCCAGTTTGGTTCAAAATTGATTTTAATATTTTGCTGTTTGTTTATAAAGCCCTAAATGGGCTGGTCCCCTCCTATATCACAGACCTTCTAACTAACCCCTTATTCTACCTCCAGGGTCCTTTATGTCAGCGGTTCTACAACTTTTCAGGCCACGACTCCCTAAAATAATCATATTTGAACTGGGGACCCCCCACCCTGACAATCACTTGGAAATTGTAGGAGTTGAGGCTTTACATTTTGTTTGACTCAGTTCCACAGATAAAGAAAACAAAACAGCCGATCTACAAGCAAGATTGGCTTTATGTTTGCCTTCTTAGGTAATATTTGTCAATTTGGGCTTTTTTTGATAGTATAGTTTGTTGATTACTATTCACACAGTTGCCTACTGGTCTTTTTTCTCTCTTCATTTTACAGGTATTAAAAAGTCCTTAAATTCTCACTTTATATGTTGCAGGTCCCAGGAAGCCAGGAAAAGCATGCATATAATAATGTCCTGTTTAATAGGAGAAAGAAGCACAAGCACACAGAACGTTTCAGTTGTTTTCTGGTTGCTCTCATCAGAATTTATTCACAGAAATCACAAATTCACAATTCACTTTGTTTCCCATTTATTTTGTTAATTTGTATTATCATTTCAATGTCTTTTACTTTGTCTTCAACTCTGTTTTCACCAAAACACTCAATTAAACCACCACTGTATTACTGGAGTTACATTTACCATGACAATACTGCATGTTTTTCCCATACATTTTGCACATAGCAAACCTGTTACACATCATTACTTCAAAACATACAATATAGTACCCAATCAGACCTTCATTAACTGTCTTGTCTTTCTCAGGAATATTCACCTTTAAAGGACGACTTCACCGATTTTCAACCTATCTTCATATAATTGATCCTCACTAATACTCATGATAAAATGGTACCATTTGTTTCTACTTGGTCTGTGTCTCATAGGAGGGCTGTGGACACTGCGTCCAGCAACCTGTCTACCAGTGACATCATTGTTAGGCATGATTTTTTTTCCCAACTAGATTTGACATTTTTTATTTAGATTTTTATTAACACGAGAACAATGGCTTATTTTATTGCATTGCAACTTTCCAGGAATAGAAAGCCTGCAAATTCCCCATTGATGATGTCACTGGTAGACGGGACTCTGAACTGTCCACAGCCCTCCTCTGAGACACAGACCGAGTAGAAAAAAATGGTACCATTTTATCATGAGCATTAGTGAGGACCAATTATATTAAGATAGGTTGAAAATCGGTGAAGTTGTCCTGCACTGTTTAGCAATACTCATTTAAGCACTTTATGCTCTTCTTCTCAGTAATAGGCCTAGCAGCTTTAAGTTACTGTACTTTTATTAACCATGTCCAAACACAATAAAATAGCTTGTTAACGTTCTTACAGAACACACATAATATTCCAAAATACAATGCATCTGGAGCTCTTAATGGGAGTCTGAATTAGGATCATAAGTAATGTAAACATTGAGCAACATTGAGCATGTCGTCATTGCATTGATTGGTCCAGCCAAAGTCAAACTACTGTGTTCTGCACTGGATTCATTCACAAACAATAACCACATCTTGTAAACACTTCAGAGTTAGGCTCCACCATCAGAACGTGTAGCCTACTTAATGTTATAATGATCACATTGATATCATTCAGTGAGTTGATGGTCCAAAACTAACCTGTTTAACAGGAGAAAGAAGCACAGACTGGTTGCTCTCATCAGAATGAAGGTGAGCTTCCTGTCTGCAGGTAATAGCGTCCCATGAGGAAGAAAACGCTCTGATACTGCCCTCTACTGACCAAGCTGAATACTGATACTGATAAATTAACACCGACAGCTAGCTCCCAAAACGATTTCAAAGCACAAAATAAAATACATAAATCAACACAAAAATGTGACACATTGTGGGTGGGTCACATATACAATTTACAATTTGGGCATTTATCAGACGCTCTTATTCCAGAGCCATTTACAGTAAGCAAGGACAACACAAGGTAATAGCCTACATCAGGTGCATATAAATAGTAGTCTAGGATCATAGGTAAACCAAGAACCTATATCATCAGTCTAACAGTAGAATATCCCCCAAAAATCTATAACCTGTAGGCTACATTGAACTATACACACTATATGCCAGGTTAACAATGACCTGGCATTTGATATTAATCTGATTATAAATGTGCAGATATTGTATACACTTATACTGTATGTTGGTTTGTTTACTGCTGAGTGAGAAAACAATGTTTGTTGCACATTAGGCTAATCATCTGGGGACCCCCCCAAAATCATTTGAGGATCCCCCTGGGGGTCCCGACCCACAGGTTGAGAACCGCTGCTTAGGTCAGTCGGCCTGGGGCTCCTCCTGTCTGTTCTGCAATCTAAACATAAACTCAGGGAACCTTTGCTGTCAAAGGCCCTATGACTGTGGAGTGTGGACCAGCATCCCCTCCCTATCAGATCTGCCACCTTCATTTTGTTGGTGTCGGGCAGAAACCTCCTATCTTCATATTCTAACTTTTTTGTGTTTTTTTTTGTAAATTAACGCCCTACTTGATCATACTACATGCAGCGTCACACAAAAGTATACAGATCCACAAGGTCGAAACGCTGCGCTTTTGAGCTTGTACTTGTAGATCTGCTACTTTTGCTATACTTTTGCATTTGAATCCTGAAAACAGTAGCCTAACAGTTTTGGAAATATGAGTTTCCACCCGACAGAGTAGATTTACTCTTTTAAGTTTGGCTTGTGTCTATGTCCATTATAGGCTATTGTTTATTAGTGAGTATTCTGGCTAACTTAACCCATCCCAAAGCATAATATGCCCAAATACTCCTTCTGCAGATGGAGTGTAACTGTGAAACTATGAGTATTCCTGTATAGGCAAACATTAAATGCACCTTTTCTATTATTAGACTCAGCCTTGCATACACGCTCTCACCCATGGTCCACGAAGAGGAAGTTTAACACACAGGTCCATTGAAGAATAATAATTTAAAAAAAACATACAACTTCTCTTGTAGAAAGTTAGTTTTATTTAAAATAAGCAATAGTATAAAATATGAAAAAAAAAGGAAAAAGGTTCTGGTAAAACAGACAAGGACCCCCAAGCCCTAATCTCCAATTCATCAATCTTAAAAAATATATCCCCAGACAATTATTTAACCAAGAATTCTTGCCTAGAATTCTTGATAAATTTTAAATCTGGAAATATCAATCAAATAGCATGCATGGGCATCATGAGATAATGTGACAGAGCAATCGTTAATGTTAGGAACTGACATAATTCTCTGCTTATTTAACTAGATTATGGACATGCCAAGATTCTAGCCTAATACAGCAACATTCTATAATGCAGTCTGGTCACTCCCGGTGGGGGCTCGCACACTGGCAGGTGAGTCAGTAGGATACAACAGCAGTGACAGGGGGGGGGGGGGGGGATGAATTGGCATAACATGAAAAACGGGGTAAAAAAAAGAAACAACTCATTGATAAGAGGAAGTTATGGTGTAGGCTGTTGGTATTCTGACGCAATCTTGGCTGGCACACCACCGGCCCGCACATCTTCATCATGGGGGGGGGGGGGGGGGGCAGGATGTGGGTCAGATCTACAGCTATGAATACCCAGTCTCTCAACAGTACCTATGAGATAAGTTTGTTGTTTATTTCACTTTTTCTTTAGTCACCTGCGATGGCCAGTACAGCTCTTTGGTCAACACGGGGTTGTTTTTAAATGTGACTGAAATACATTTCGACTTGACTTAACTTAGGCTACTATGCAAACACAACCACGGTATGGATTATTAGCAAATAAATTATGCAGATTTTTTTTGTATAAGAAAACAAATTCAGCAATAGATTATTCAAATACAAGGTTAGCACTACATGAAATAAAGCAATAAACAAATTTGCACTGATCATGAAAAGAAATGGGGGGGAAAATATTACTGATTCATACAACAAAAAAAAAAAGGTCCATGCTTTCTAATTTGTTGATTAAAGCAGCACTATGTACTGTAACTTCTTAACAACTATATAGCATATTATGTCCCACACAATTATAAAGTTACATGTTTAAGCAATAACAATCATCCTTCCATAAATGTATAGAGTCAGGGGGGGTCGCTGCTAGGGGCTTGACTGTATTACTATGTATAGGGGAGACAATGAGTTTCAGTCAAAGCACGACTGGCCAATCACAGCGCGTCGTCGCCGGACATGCTCGCAGAGGCTCTTGGGTATTGAAGTCAAAGATGTGAACCGCCATGTTATTTGTGTCCAAAGTGGCCACTGATACCCCAAACTACATAGCGCTGCTTTAAAGAACATTATTGTCAGGATAGAGAGAGAAAACAAACAAAACTAGAGCAATCTGGGAGATTATCTAGGCCTACTAGTTAACTGGGTGACCATTTGTCGTGAAAAAAAAAATGAAAACATGGTTGTCAGGGACTTTGTTTGTAGAATCCCCAGAACCCTCTTCTTTGGCGTGTTATCTCTGCCAGGACGAAGGCTGGTTGGCAGAGATCATGGGTTCTATGGTCTAGCAGTCCACAGAGGAGAGGATATTCTTGACCCATGTCTGAGTTCGGTCAACACAGAGCCTGGCACCATTCCGCATTGTGAAACTAGAACAGCCAGAGAAGATTTCCATTATTAAGTCTGTCTGTCCGTTCATCCGATCAGCTCCACACCAGAGTGTCGAGTGTGAAGTCGAGCAGATGAGCTGTTCTCCAGAACTATGAAGTGTAATGCCTTTGTACAGTTCTGTATCACTCCGTGTCTAAGAAATAAACTGGTAGCCTACAAACTACAAACTGTAAAATATCTCAAGGTTAATTTCATTAACTTAAAGTTAACTTCCACCTTCATGCAATCCGAACTCCTAACTAAGGAGGAATGGACAGAGCAGCACACGTCTCTATAGGGTGACACACATACAGACAGAGCTGCAGAGAGATGAGACTGACTAACTTGAAATTTACAAAAATGGAAACGTTGCGCAGCTGCCTTGTTTGTGTCAACAGGCAGTCAAGAGGGCCTAAGTTTCTCTACAAATTGTTCTTGAATTAAAAATGATCTACTGTTATTTTTTATAGTGCTATATTTAGCTTTGTATATAACAATATCGTTCATAGATATGATATAATCACAATATACCATGGTCTGTTAGTTATCACTAATTATTAGAAAATATATAACGTTTTTAATGTGCATAATGTTCCAATGCATCATTCTATAAGCCCCCTCTCATCTAAACTGGTATAGCTGATAGCATTCATGTCAAACTTATCCTGACTTTTGGGTGAAAACACTATGCTGAATGTGAGTGTATGTTAACTGCGCCTGTAGAATGTGTTCAATGTTATGTGTTGGTACAATACAATAGTAAGTATAACTAATACTCACATAACGCCATCCCTAGCACAGTGAACACTTGTGCTTTGGCATTTCACCACCTCGTTCTTAGGCACGAGATCGGGGTAATACTTGAAGCAGCACACATTTGGACCAATGCCGTTGTCTGGAAGAGTGAGAAAGAGTGAGAAAGAGACACAGAGACACAAAGTCAGGTTGTGGAATAACAAGAAAAAACTAATAACAAACTTTGATCATCATTAAAAAAATGCTCTCTGTCATGATTAAAACCAGACGATCCAGTAGACTTACTGGATGGTCCCAGGACTTCCAGAGATGAGAACAGCAGCATGAGAGAGAGAGACAGAGTGAGAATGAGACACAAAGTGGAATAGCAAGAAAAACAAACAAATAAGTAAATAACAAGACAACTTTGATCATCATTTAAAACAATGGTCTCCATCATGATTAAAACCAGTGGAGCCAAATTACATACTGTACTCTGTTGTGCCAGGACATCCAGAGTAGAGAACAGCAGCATGCAGACCACTAGAATAACTGGTATCTTCTTCATCCTCATTGTCATCTTTAAGATGATTGTAGTCTGTCAGTCTATACCTGTCAAGTTTTAACGATGTCGATGGGACTTGCTCTAAAATACGTGATTTAGAGCAAGTCCCATAGGCGCAGGTTTTTAGCTGCGGTGGACCCGGGATGGAGTTTTTTTCTACTGTACCACTCGTCCTAGGATATCATAACATCATAAAAAAGGTAAGAAAAACGTTGTCCGAAATTCTCCTTTAAGATTTCATTTATTATTGTGTATTGTATTATCTAAGGTGATATTGTTGAGGCCATATTTGAATACAAGACTATGATGTTATGAAGCTTACTGTCAGGACCACACCCACGCCCTAATTCCAGAGATCCTCATCTCCAGCCTATTAACCTTACACAGTACACACCTGTTCCTCATTAGTCCGCTCCTATATATACCCCCCTCTTCCACTCTATCTCAGGCAATATTGTTTGACTTTAGACGCTATCAACTCCACACGGTCCCGTCCGTGTATGCCCTTGTTTATTGTATCTCTGAACTTTGCCTAATACGTGTTTGCCTTTCCCACTGGTACCTTGCCTGGACCTTATTAAACACCCTTGAAACCTGTGCCTGCATTCAAGAATGTCATTACGCTGACACTCTGTCACTCCCTAGGCTGAATTATTTACAGCAAATTTGACAAATCTATGTCAGGAATGTGTAAATACACTGATAATTCTTCTAACCTCTCTCACCTAAATTCCAGCCTTCCAACTGATTTCTTTCCAGGGTCATGTTGTTGAATTTGGTCAGTAAATTGCTTGTCTCCAGAGTCATGTTGTTGTATTTGGTCAGTAAAGTGTTTGTCTCCAGGGTCATGTCCTTGTATTTGGTCTGTAACTTTCTTGTCTCCAGAGTGATGTACTTGTATTTGGTCTGTAAATCTTTTCTCTTCAGTGTCAGGTTATCTCTTTCCAGGTCTCTTTCCAGGGCCAGTTCGTCTCTTTCCAGGGTCAGGTTGTATATTTCCAGATTCAGGTTGTCTCTTTCTATGGTCAGGTTGTCTCTTTCTATGGTCAGGTTGTCTCTTTCTATGGTCAGTTTGTCTCTTTCTATGGTCAGGATATCTCTCTCATATCTCATGTTGTCATAGCGGGTCTGTAACTCATTTCTCTCCTGTGTGAGGTTGTTGTAGTTGATCTGTAACTGTTCATAGGCTAATTTATCTGCAAAGGAACAAACATTGTGATTATAAACACTGCTGTTGCTACTGTTCATGATGAGGTCAAGCATCTGTAGAAAAGTTGTTTTGAGAAAAAGAAAGCACAATGATACATTTTTTAAATGTGCAATTTAACACCACCTCTTCATTGTACTTTGGAAATGCAAGTATCAATACTCATAACAAGCCTCTAATAATGAGAAATAGGTAAAAAATGTTGTCAAAAAGATATCAAGGTTTAGGTTAATGCTGTAGTAGCTTTTGTAGTTGCCAATGGGGATACTTTCCCATACTCTGAACGGGCGGTCTCGTCCTCCCAAGCTATGGTACTAGACACGCCTCTCGCCTCTGAGGCTACTATACACACCTGCCGTCGGTTCAAATCGCCGTGACACAGAGTAATATATATAGGACAAAATTTAAGTAAAGTACTTGAGTAAATGTACTTAGTTACTTTACACCTCTGCATACACGCTAAGCAGCGTCCGTTCTGCATGCTGGTATACATGACTGAGTCATGTCTTGTTTCTTTTATTTTCTTTTTTTTTGTGACATGGAATACTCACAGTGCACGGTCAGGCCTGTGAACACAACCAGCAGCATAAGACCCATCATCCCCAGACAAAGAGCAACAACTCTGTGACGTCTTCTCACTGTTTTAGAGCTCTGTCCTGCAATGGAAAATACAGCTAGTAAGTTTGCAGAGGCTAAGAGACAACAAAACAAGACTAGCACGGTGCAGTTTTTTTGTACTATGATGCAAACTGCAGACAGAAGGTGAGATAAAGTGAAACAAGCAGTGGATGAAGAAGATCACACGTTTGCATTCAAGGACCAGGTGGACTGCGACCCGGGCAGACTCAACCCATTAAGACCGGGAATGCATCTGTGTCATTTTAGGTTTCTTTGGCAATTCAAACTAGCAGATCTACAAGCTCCTAGCACGGCACTGAGTGCCGCGCTATGAGCTTGTAGATCTGCTATTTTTGATAAATCACGATTTGTGCAAATCTTTGAATACATATATGTTTTTTAAACAACATTTTCAACTCAAATCTTTGCTTCTGGAGGTCCCTGGAACAACATATTTTACAAATGTTATATATTCAAAGATTTGGACACATTTTCATGATTGTTCTATTTAAACACTGTTACAGGTGAAAATGTTGATGGTGTTATGATATTAAAACATGGCACACAAGTCTAGCCCACAGTTACTATGAGGATGTGTTAAAGTTGTCACCAAGGGGACGACAATTAAAGGTAAAACTGATACATCTATAAAATGTGAAGTGTGCATGAATGGAAAATTTGCTTAGAGCAGAAAAAAAGTCTGAAGAAAGAGCAACGCTAGCACTTGTACACACGGATTTGGCTGGTACTATAGATCACACACACACACACACACACACACACACACACACACACACGCACGCACGCACGCACGCACGCACACACACACACACACATACAGTACACACACACACACACACACACACACACACACACACACACACACACACACACACACACACACACACACACGTGCGTGTGTGTGTGTGTGTGCATTACATTTTGTTTGACTCAGTTCCACAGATAAAAAACATTGAAAATAGCCGATCTACAAGCGCTGCGAGGCGTTGTGAGCTTGTAGATTGGCTATTTTCTAAATTGGCTTTCAAAATGCTTGCCTCTTTCTTAGGTAATATTTGACAATTTTGGCATTTTTTTAATAGTATAGTTTGTTGAATACTTTTCACGCAGTTGCCTAATGGTCTTTTTTTTTTAAGTCCTTAAATTCTCACTTCAATACAATTTTCAATTTACAATTTAGGCATTTATCAGACGCTCTTAACCCAGAGCCATTTACAGTAAGCAAGGACAACACAAGGTAATACATCAGGTGCATAGAAATAGTAATCTAGGATCATAGGTAAACCAAGAACCTATCATCAGTCTAACATATCCCAAAAAATCTATAATCTCTACATTGAACTATATGGTTAACAATGACCTGGCATTTGATAAATTAATCTGATTATAATGTGCAAATACCCTGTATACACTCATACAGTATGTTGGTTTGTTTACGGCTGAGTGAGAAAACAATGTTTGTTGCACATTAAGCTAACATCTGGGGACCCCCCTGGGGGTCCCGACCCACAGGTTGAGAACCACTGCTTAGGTCAGTCGGCCTGGGGCTCCTCCTGTCTGTTCTGCAATCTAAACGTAAACTCAGGGAACCTTTGCTGTCACAGCCCCTAGACTGTGGAGTGTGGAACAGCATCCCCTCCCTATCAGATCTGCCACCTTCATATCGTTGGTGTCAGAAACCTCTTATTTCATATTTTAACTTTTTGCGTTTTTTTGTAAATTAACGCCCTATTCGATTATACTACAGAGTCACACAAAAGCATCCAAAGTATAGCAGATCCACAAAACAATAATAGTTTTGGATATATGAGGTTTCCACCCGACAGAGACGATTTAATCTTCTAAGGACTAAAAACTCACTTCTATTCAGTGGGCAGATTTTTGTCTTGTGTGTCTATGTCCATTTAGGCTATTGTTTATTAGTGCTTTCATGACTTGCAAATAAGCTACAGCACAGTATTCTGGCTACATTCGATAGTGTCATCAAAAACCCATCCCAAAGCATAATATGCCTAAATACTCCTTAAACAGAAATACTGCAGATGGAGTGTAACTGTGAAACTATGAGTATTCCTGTATAAGCAAACATTACATGCACCTTTTCTATTATTAGACTCAGCCTTGCATACACGCTCTCAGCCATGGTCCACGAAGAGGAAGTTTAACACACCATTGTATAATAATAATAATAAAATAAAAACATACAACTTCTCTCGTAGAAAATTTGTTTTATTTAAAATTCAAGCTATAAGCAATAGTATAAAATATAAAAAAAATAAAAAGGTTCTGGTAAAACAGACAAGGACCCCCAAGCCCTAATCTCCAATTCATCAATCTTAGAAAAAATATCCCCAGACAATTATTTAACCACGAATTGTGTAAATTCTTCTTCATAAATTTTAAATCTGGAAATATCTATCAAATAGCATGCATGGGCATCATGAGATAATGTGACAGAGAAATCGTTAATGTTAGGAACTGACATAATTCTCTGCTTATTTAACTAGATTATGGACATGCCAAGATTCTAGCCTAATACAGCAACATTCTATAATGCAGTCTGGTCACTCTTGGTGGGGGCTCCACACTGGCAGGTGAGTCAGTAGGATACAACAGCAGTGACAACACAGCGATGTGTGTGGGAGGGGGGGAATGAATTGGCATAACATGAAAAACGGGGTAAAAAAAGAAACAACTCATTGATAAGAGGAAGTTATGGTGTAGGCTGTTGGTATTCTGACGCAATCTTGGCTGGCACACCACGGGCCCGCTCATCTTCATTGCATTGCTTGCATTGCTTCATGAATACCCAGTCTCTCAACAGTGCCTATGAGATAAGTTTGTTGTTTATTTCACTTTTTCTTTAGTCACCTGCGATGGCCAGTACAGCTCTTTGGTCAACATGGGGTTGTTTTTAAATGTGACTGAAATAAATTTCGACTTGACTTGACTTAGGCTACTATGCAAACACAACCACGGTATGAAAAGAAAACAAATTCAGCAATAGATTATTCAAATACAAGGTTAGCACTACATGAAATAAAGCAATAAACAAATTTGCACTGATCATGAAAAGAAATGGGGGGGGGGGGGGGGGGGGGAATATTACTGATTCATACAACAACAACAAAAAGATCCATGCTTTCTAATTTGTTGATTAAAGCAGCACTATGTACTGTAACTTCTTAACAACTATATAGCATATTATGTCCCACACAATTATAAAGTTACATGTTTAAGCAATAACAATCATCCTTCCATAAATGTATAGAGTCAGGGGGGGTCGCTGCTAGGGGCTTGACTGTATTACTATGTATAGGGGAGACAATGAGTTTCAGTCAAAGCACGACTGGCCAATCACAGCACGTCGTCGCCGGACATGCTTGCAGAGGCTCTTGGGTATTGAAGTCAAAGATGTGAACCGCCATGTTATTTGTGTCCAAAGTGACCACTGATACCCCAAACTACATAGCGCTGCTTTAAAGAACATTATTGTCAGGATAGAGAGAGAAAACAAACAAAACTAGAGCAATCTGGGAGATTATCTAGGCCTACTAGTTAACTGGGTGACCATTTGTCGTGAAAAAAAAAAGAAAACATGGTTGTCAGGGACTTTGTTTGTAGAATCCCCAGAACCCTCTTCTTTGGCGTGTTATCTCTGCCAGGACGAAGGCTGGTTGGCAGAGATCATGGGTTCTATGGTCTAGCAGTCCACAGAGGAGAGGATATTCTTGACCCATTTCTGAGTTCGGTCAACACAGAGCTTGGCACCATTCTGCATTGTGAAACTAGAACAGCCAGAGAAGATTTCCATTATTAAGTCTGTCTGTCCCTTCATCCGATCAGCTCCACACTAGAGTGTCGAGTGTGAAGTCGAGCAGATGAGCTGTTCTCTAGAACTATGAAGTGTAATGCCTTTTTACAGTTCTGTATCACTCCGTGTCTAAGAAATAAACTGGTAGCCTACAAACTACAACTGTAAAATATCTCAAGGTTAATTTCATTAACTTAAATTTAACTTCCACCTTCATGCAATCCGAACTCCTAACTAAGGAGGAATGGACAGAGCAGCACACGTCTCTATAGGGTGACACACACAGACAGAGCTGCAGATGAGACTGACTAACTTGAAATTTACAAAAATGGAAACGTTGCGCAGCTGCCTTGTTTGTGTCAACAGGCAGTCAAGAGGGCCTAAGTTTCTCTACAAATTGTTCTTGAATTAAAAATGATCTACTGTTATTTTTTATAGTGCTATATTTAGCTTTGTACTATATAACAATATCGTTCATAGATATGATTCAATCACAATATACCATGGTCTGTTATCACTAATTATTAAAAAACGTTATCCACATTCTTGGCCAATATAAGCCAATATAATGTGCATAATGTTCCAATGCATCATTCTATAAGCCCCCTCTCATCTAAAATGGTAGCTGATAGCATTCATGTCAATCTGATCCTGACTTTTGGGTGAAAACACTATGCTGAATGTGAGTGTATGTTAACTGCGCCTGTAGAATGTGTTCAATGTTATGTGTTGGTACAATACAATAGTAAGTATAACTAATACTCACATAATGCCATCCCTAGCACAGTGAACACTTGTGCTTTGGCATTTCACCACCTTGTTCTTAGGCAGGGGATCGGGGTAAAAGTGGAAGCAGCACTGATCTGGACCATGAGCGTTGTCTGGAAGAGAGAAACAGAGCGAGAAAGAGACACAGAGACACAAAGTCAGGTTGTGGAATAACAACAAAAACCAAATAATGTCTGTCATGATTAAAACCAGACGATCCAGTAGACTTACTCTGTTGTGCCTGGACGTCCTGGGATGAAAACAGCAGCATGCAGACCACTAGCATAACTGGAATCTTCTTCATCTTCATTAATATTATGATTATTATTATTGCAGTCTGTCAGTCTACACCTGTCAAGTTGTATCTGTTTCTCTCTATCTCACATGGGTCTATATGTGTTAGGATGGTAGTGTAGGTGGGTGGAAACATGTGGTGGAGGGTGATGCTACTAGAATTAAGGAAACTAACTGTGGTCAGTGTTTGACGTGGAAACAGAAAGGTGTTTATACACTTATCGTAACTCTGTGTGTGGGCATTCTGAATGCACTTTAGCAAATATCTACTTAGCTATACTACTCATGCTGTAATATTTCCTTGTAATATAGATAAATATATATAATAGAAATAGAAATATCTTATGTGCATTTTATACTTTTAATTGTTTTATATTGTCCTGTATCCCCTCTTTCTAGTCCTATCTCGGATAGCCCCACAGTCTAATTTCAATATAAATGTATTTTAAATACAAACAAACGGACAACCCGTTCTCACTGCCAAGGCGTCACATTTTGCAGCTCTGACAGTAGCCCTGAAACGACAAAAGTCCTGAAAGTCGTACTACAGAGATTCCCTGCATTTATTGTAAGATTCAATCAGTTTAGCTCAATCTTAAAATTAGCCTGCAGTAAGCTGGTTTGAAAGGAAATCTGTCTGGGTGTAGATGCAACACTCAGACCACACAGCTCAAAACCACCATGCATTTGCACACACACACACACACACACACACACACACACACACACACACACACACACACACACACACACACACACACACACACACACACACACACACACACACACACACACACACACACACACACACACACACACACACACACACACACACACACACACACACACACACACCATGTCTCCATGGGGTGACTATTCGATAGATAAAAATATCTTTTTGGGGTGAACTATCCCTTCCCCCCATCTATACATAGTATTTGGGGGATGGCTGTAAAAGCAAACCAAACCAAAAATGCCCATGAATCATAAACAGCAGCCCTATGACAGACATCATAGCTGCAGAGTATTGTGGGTGTCATATTTCTAGTGGGAAGACGTACAGAAGTGTACACTAATTGCATTCGTCTGTTGGCTAATTCTGTGCGGCCTTTAGCTGTGTTTGTGACACCGTCATATAGTGCGTCGACAAGATAAAGCACTAAAAGCACTAAAAGCACACACACACACACACACACACACACACACACACACACACACACACACACACACACACACACACACACACACACACACACACACACACACACACACACACACACACACACACACACACACACACACACACACTCAATTCAATTCAATCGGCTTTATTGGCATGAGAAAACATACGTTTACATTGCCAAAGCAGAAAGCACAATACAACAATACAGCAATACAATCAAAACAAAAAATATGTACATTTGAAAGTCAGAATCTTCAATAGATCAATTTCTTTTTTTAGGGTGATTGTGTTCCGTTTGATATCCTTCTCCTATCGCAGCAACTCACGAATCTTGCTGCTGTGTGTTTGCACATTGTTGTACTTCGCCCAGCAGATATGGGAGTTTTTTGTCATTGGTCATGTTTTCAAAATCTCTGTGTGTGGTTGTAATCTGTGGGAAGTATGTGTCTCTGATGTCTTGGTACAATGGACAGACGGTTAGGAAGTGTAGCTCGGTTTCCACTTCATTTTGTGTGCAGTGGGTGCATAGTCTGTCTTCACACAGTGTGTCCACCTAATGACATTTAACTCAACCCTATAGTACGTGCAAAGACGTCATCTGCTGGATATTGGAGAGCACTGAATACAACTGCAATATATTGATATAATATTCTCACACACACATGGAGCTTGTTTAGCCGTGTGAATATCTTGTTTATTTACTTATTATACAGTAGTAGGCTATCCTGGCCTTTCTCTACTGCCTGCCAGTATAGTAAGATATTGCTGTTTGTTTATGTTTATAAAGCCCTAAATGGTCTGGTCTCCTCCTATATCATAGACATTCTAACCCCTTATTTTACTCTCAGGTCAGCTGACTTGAGGCGACCGTACCTTTGCTGTCACAGCCCCTAGACCAGAGATCTTCAACAGGGGGTCCGGGGACCCCTAGGGGGTCCTCAGAGCTACTACAGGGGGTCCGCCAAATATTTGTGTGATAGGATATGTTTGTTTTCATTAACCATTCCCTATTCTGAGGAGAACTTTACCAAAAAGCTCACAACGCCTCACAGCTCGCAGCTTTGTGAGCTTGGAGATCAGCTATTTTCGGCACAGAAGTGTGGTGTGTAGAGGGGGGAAAAGAGCAGACTAAGTACAGAGTGAAAGGTGAAGTTTACCAAGTATTGGAAAATGTTGAAAACCCCTGTCTTAGACTATATGGAACAGCATTCGGTCTGTATAAGATCTAAGCTCCATTGACTCACTTCGACTTTTAAGGCCAGACTCAAACTTCACTTTTATTCACTAGTGTTTGTATCCTCCTGATGTGGCAGATGATTTTTGGCTTGTGCCTCTACAGTATGTCCATGTATTGTTTATTTGTGTCTGTGTCCTGTTGTTTATTTCAGTATTTCTTGTATTTGTGATTTTAGCTACCTGCTGTATATGGTCTGTACAGCACTGTGGTCCATGTGGGTTGTTTTTAAATGTGCCTTATAATACATTTGACTTGATTTGACTTAACTTAGACTACAATTGTAAACACACCCAAAATATGGATTAATCAGGAAAGTATTGTATTGTATTAGAAAACAAATTCAGCAATTGATAATTAAAAAACATGTTTAGCACTATATTCAATAAAGCAATAAACACATTTGATAGGTGAAAACAAAAATGCTTATAAATAAATAAATAATTACATAAATAAATAAATACATACATAAATAAAATAAAATACCACTGATTCATAAAAGAAAGAAACATGTTTATACTTTCTAACCTGTTGTTTAAAGTATATATTAGGTGACCTGTTCCAATTTGTCATAAAACCAAATGGTTGTCATGGATCTTTGTTTGTAGAACCCCCAGGAACCCCCCTCTTCTTTGGCTTGTAGAGATTATGGGTTCTGTGTTTTGGACTCCACGTAGGTGATGACATCCTGGACCCATTGCTGAGTTGGGTCAGCACAGATCTTCTGTGAATTCTTCATTGTGAAACTAGAACAGACAGAGATAGAGTGAATAATTCCATCATTAAGGTGTTTCATTTTTGTTTAACTTTTTTTTTCCATCATTCCTCAATCACTGGGTCACGACACACTACAGTTTTATTTATCATGATGAATGGATTGTAGTATTGATCAGCTGTCACTGTAAGCATCATCTCAACTTTAACAGTTTTTAAAATGGGTATAGCTCAAATCACATGTAATTTATATCATCTGATGTGTGGCCTATACACTGTCTGTCTGTCTGTCTGTCTGTCTGTCTGTCTGTCTGTCTGTCTGTCTGTCTGTCTGTCTGTCTGTCTGTCTGTCTGTCTGTCTGTCTGTCTGTCTGTCTGTCTGTCTGTCTGTCTGTCTGTCTGTCTGTCTGTCTGTCTGTCTGTCTGTCTGTCTGTCGGTCTGTCTGTATCTAAAAGAAGTAACTAGTAACTAGAGTTTTCAAATAATTGTAGTCGAGTAAAAGTACAATATTTGCCTCTGAGTACACACACAGTGGAGTAGAAGTAAAAGTACCGAAAATTGGAAATACTCGAGTAAAGTAAAAATCACACCCAGTGTGAAGTGGGCGGTGTGGTCCCAGTGGTCATCACAGTGATGGAAGTTAACTTAAAGAAAAGTAATATTGTGGACCAACCATTGTACACCCCTAACTTAAAAAAAAACATAAATGTGTTTTTTTAAAGTGCATAGTCCTATTTATAGGGCTATGCACATGTGTCATGTTTCACTAGCCAATCACAGTCCTGAAAAGACTGTGATTGGCCAATCACGGTGCAGGGTTAGGGGGGTACACTGGTGGCCAATCACAGCGCAGGGTTGGGGGGGTGCAATGTCCAAACCTCACATATAGGGGCGGTTTCACCGCCCACAAATACCTCAACATTGTACTTTAGTACAGTACTTGAGTAAATGTACTTAGTTACTTTACACCACTGGGTACAATACAATAGTAAGCATAACCCAATACTCACACAACACCATCCTTAGCACACTGAATGTGTGTCCGCTGGTATATCATCACGTGGTCCTTAGGCAGGCGATGGGGGTAATACTGGTCCTGGAAGCAGCACTCAGCTGGACCATTAACACCGTGGTCTGGAAGAGAGAGACAGAATGAGAACAAGACGAGGTAGTGGAATAACAACAAAAACAAATAACAAACTTTGATCGTCATAAAAAACATGATTAAAACCAGACGATCCAGTAGACTTACTCTGTTGTGCCAAGACATCCATTGATGAGAACAGCAGCATGCAGACCACTAGCATAACTGGAATCTTCTTCATCCTCAGTAATATTATGATTATTATAATTGCAGTCTGTCAGTCTACACCTGTCAAGTTGTATGTGTTTCTCTCTGTCTCACATGGGTCTATATAGGATGGTAGTATAGGTGGGTGGAAACATGTGGTGGAGGGTGATGCTACTAGAATCAAGGAAACAAACTGTGGTATATGTATGACGTGGGAACAGAGAGGTGTTAATACACTTATCGTAACTCTGTGTGGGGGAATCCTGAATGTACTTTATCAAATATCTACTCAGCTATTACTACTCATGCTGTAATATTTCCTTGTAATATAGATATAAATATATAATTCATACATCTTATTTGCATTATTATAAATTTAATTATCTTATATTGTCCTGTATCCCCTCTTCCTAGTCCTATCTCTGATAGCTCCACAGTCTAATTATAATATTTTTATTTTAAATACTTATAACGAACGGACGGACGGACGGGCAGACAGGCTTAGACTCCCAAAGATGGAGTCTAAGCCAGTCTATGATGTCATATTGATCACATCAGCGTACTCCATGTATGAGGATTTGCGGTGTTAGCTATATTTCTTGAGATCTGCTGATCCGACCAACTTCACACTTGCCCATCGCGCCCTCTGGTCCTCACAAATACAGTACGCACACCGAGTTTGAAGTTGGTCGGTCCATAATATATGGGCATAGCAGTCAGATCAGCGGTTCTGGAAAAACACCTATTTGACCGACTTCAGACACACACACGGACATATGGGCATGGCCATATGGGCATATCGAGGGGGCTCGGCGGTTCTGAAAAGTTCTTGTGCGGTGGAAAAACGTCTGTGAATGTCTGAAGAGTGCAAACTGACTGAAACGTGGACTGACTAAGTAATCAAATGGCAGGTGTGGGGAATTTGCCAAATCAAGCTTAGGCTGGGGTTGCCGTGGCAATCAATTCGCTCATTTGTTCCACGGCCAGAGCCTTTTCTGCCGGTTCTGGACAACCGCCTATCCGACCGACTCGACGCCGGTTACATACGTACGTACTACAGAGATTCCCTGCATTAATTGTAAGATTCAGTATCGCTCAATCTTAAAATTAACTTAAAATTAAGGAACACACACACACACACACACACACACACACACACACACACACACACACACACACACACACACACACACACACACACACACACACACACACACACACACACACACACACACACACACACACACACACACACACAAAAAGGCCCTTGAATTCATAAGCAGCAGTCCTGTGACATCATAGCTGCAGAGTATTGTAGGAGTCATATTTCTAGTGGAAAGACGCACACGCCTCATGGATGCCTAACTCTGTGGGGCCTTTAGTTGTGTTTGCGACACCGTTGTACGACAGAGGCTTACACTAATCATCAGACAGAAGAGGTGTATTCTCAGTGTAACGCTGCTATAATGATTAACAGGCAGGACTAAGTAGAATAGAAAAAACTATAAAGCTTTATTTGGTACAAATAAGGAATTGTAATATACCCAAGTTTTATTATAAATTCATTTGTAATAAAACTCAAGGTTTATTATAAATTCATTTACAAAACATAGGTGAGCAATGACATACAACATTAAAGACCATTCCCCGTTCGGAATGTACCTAAGACCCAACTGGCCTGTGCTCCACTCAGGGGCGTCAATTGGGTATGGCAAGGTATGGCAGGTGCCATACACTGGCTCCAGGAAAAACATAATATATTAGAAAAAAGAATCATGAATAGTAGCCTAATGCAAGTGTAAGACCATTGTGTTTGTATATAGGTATAATGCATAGTTTTCTATACATTTCGGATGTTTTAGGGTGTTTGACCCCCCCCCAAAAGAATTCGGCCGTGCGCCTTTGCTGCGCGCCCAGGATAGGTGTCTCTTATTTTAATCTCTGGGAGTTGGCAACCCTAACCTTGCCATACCTTAGCTTTTGCTGAACTGACGCCACAGCCTCCACTCTTGTTGGCTGCAGCTTAAAGAGGGGAATATACAGTATGTATGGGTGAATCACACAACACCCTACACTTGGCAAAGTCAACACTGCAAATCCACAGAGTAACATAACAGATAACTACAAACTAGGGCCAAACACCTTGGTTACACACAGCAGTCCAATCAGTGTACAAAAGCCTCTCACCTTTATGGCAGCCCAACACAAGGATCTCAAGCACGGCTGGGTTATCTATTAGAGCGACACTGGGGGGGAGTTGACTGGCAGTCGGCCATAGGTGAGTGAAGTGGGGCGGCCATAGCTGAGTGGTTAGTGAGCCCGCCTAGGGAGCCAGAGGCCCTGGTTGCCCCAGGTACGATTCCAGGCCACGCCAGCATGTGTGTCAATGAAATGAAATTTGTCCCTGAGCAAAACTCTTAACCCCTAATTGCTCACAGGCCCTCATTGGAAACAAGCCCGCAAGGACTTTCATGAACGTCCTGTTAAAAGGAATTATCCTAGTCAAAGACTGCCTGCTATTTATATATCACTGCATAATGTTATATCATTGATCTAAATGGCGTTATAGGATGATTAAAAAAGGTTATGTCTGTATCAGAAATGACTTTGGACAGGTGGAAAACTTTAGTTAAACTTGCAGAGGTAAGGCATTACTTTAATATTGCTCACACATACACAACTGCTCTCATTACTATATTGCAATGTGAGCAGTTCTCCACTAAGCCAGTAGATGACGCTGCGTAACAAAACAACATCCTGTGTCCTTTTGAGAACCCTGCACTATATGGCACAGAGACAAATCAGGTGTGTGGGTGTGTGTGTGTGTGTGTGTGTGTGTGTGTGTGTGTGTGTGTGTGTGTGTGTGTGTGTGTGTGTGTGTGTGTGTCTGTGTGTGTGTGTGTGTGTGTGTGTGTGTGTGTGTGTAAGGAGTATTCCTAGACTTGACTTGATTTGACTTGACTCAGGCTACTATGCAAACACAGCCAAATGTGGATTAATCAGGAAATAAATATGCTTGTTTTATTGTATTAGAAAACAAATTCAGCAATTGATTATTAAAACACATCTTTAGCACTACATGCAATAAAGCAATACACACATTTGATGAGTATTATTATTTTTTAATTTACCACTGATTCATTAAAACAAAGTAAAGAAAAATGTATGCTTTCTAATCTGTTGTTTAAAGTACATTATTGTCAGGATAGAGATAAAACAAGCCAAACTAGAGAAACCTGGTCGATTAACTAGTTAACTGGGTGACCGGTTCCATTTGTCATAAAGCAAAGCTTGGTGTTCATCTCAAAGCATTAGGCATTTAGTCCATGAGCCAGAGCCCCAAAATTGAGCCAGATATTGAATATTCCCTTGTTAAAAACCTTTGACTCCAACATCTTAACAAAATGAAATAAGAATGTTCACTCTGGCTTTGTCCATATGCATATTTTCCTATTGCCTAATTTGCATATTTAAATATACAATTTCAGAAAACTTGTAATACGATAAATCGTTGTCTTCATGCAAGTAATCAACTGGGGAAGTTTCATTATGATAACTATTTTCTAAATTTTGTAATTTTTTCACCTGTCATGTACGTATGGGGAAAACAACAAAATGTGTGATAAATATGAAAAAGCTACTCCTGTGGAAAGGTTATCATATATTTATTTACTTATATTGACCATATAAACAATTTAATATAGGTATGGTTTTGCCCACTCTTTCGATAATGAAATCTTGTCTGGCTCATGGACTAATGGTTGTCTGGAACATTGTTGTACCAGGCAGGTATTAGGCAGCTGAACTGGACTCCATATGGGTGATGATAGCCTGGACCCACTTCTGAGTTCGGTCAGTACAAAACTGCTTTCCATTCTTCATCGTGAACCTAGAACAGACGGAGAGAAAAGAACAAGACACTGCCGTTTTACTTATCACGGTGAATGAATAGATGTTAATGAATTGAATACACAAGACCATAATGGAAACGAGCCCCTATGGCTTTTTGTGTTATCCTTTTAACAATCTTGGTAAACCGTATACCTCTTTACAAATTGCAAATTGTTAATAAAGTATTCAATCGATCAATCAATGTTTCAGTATTGATTAGCGATTAGCCGTCACTCTAAGTGTGTCATCTCAACTTTTTATTGGAGTTTGGGTAGCTCAAATCACAATCTAATTTTGTATCTGGTTCGTGGCATGCTATTTTCACTATTAATATATAATATATTTAATACATTAATAATGTTTTGAAATTTACTGGAAAATGTCAAAATTGTAATACAGCAATGCATCGATATTAAAAAGAAAATGTACTTTGTAATGCATACTTTTGAATAGTTAAATATTTTTTAAATCATGTAATTTTGCACACTTAATATAAATTACTTGACCAGGATACTTTGACTCAAGTACTGGGGTTGAGTATTGTATCCACCACTGGTAAAAACATAGTACTCACACAATGGCATCCTTAGCACAGTGATAGTGTGTGCGTTGAAATGTGACCACTTTGATCATAGGCAGGCGATGGGTGTAATACTTGAAGCAACACTCAGCTGGACCAGCGCTGTCTGGAAGAGAGAGAGACTGAGTGAGAATAATGCTTTTTAGCTGAAATCTAAAAATGACATGGGTTAAAAAGAATTGTCTCTGTCATGATAAAAACCAGACGAGACAATAAACTTACATTCTGCCAGGACATCCAGAGATGAGAACAGCAGCATGCAGACCACTAGAATAACTGGCATCTTCTTCATCCTCATTGTTGTTATTATGATTATTATAATTGAAGTCTGTCAGTCGATCCACCGGTCAAGTTGTTTCTCTCTCTCTCTGTCTCATGGGTCTATATGTCTTAGGGTGGTAGTAGTGTAGGTGGGTGGAACGTGTGGGGGTGGGGGAGGTGTGGTGTTAAATTAAGGAAACAAACTGTCATCTGAATTTTGCGGTGAGAACAAAGATGTTGTAATAAAAACACACTGTGTGTGCATCCTGAATGCATTTGATCGTAATCTACTCAGATATACTACTCATGCTGTAACACACACACACACACACACACACACACACACACACACACACACACACACACACACACACACACACACACACACACACACACACACACACACACACACACACACACACACACACACACACAAAATAAAATGGCTCGGAAATCATAAGCAACAGCCCTATTTCTGGCCTTTATTTGATGTAGGTCCTAAGCAGGCCTATAGAATAATTATTCCTTTCTCATAGTTTGACTAATGAAGTGTGCCTTTGCAATACAGTTTTCATATTTACACAACACACAACCAATTTCTCCCACAATCTCTCTTACACAATGTATTAGTGCCTGTATTATGTCTTCTATAGTCCTTGTCTTGCTTAGAGTTTACAAATGTTGGGGCCATGGAGACCATCTCTACCTCTACGGTAGATTATTCATATTCACCACTAGAGGGCCCTCTTTACCAATGTAACAGTGCTGTAGGTAATAGGGATTAGTAATTGACCTCACTCTGTAATGAGGTCAATTTAAGAACATTAAATCCGGGGATGCATCTGTGTCATTTTAAGATTTCTCTGGCTATTCAAAAATAGCGGATATACAAGCTCATAGCGTGGCACCGAGTGCCGTGCTATGAGCTTGCAGATCTGCTATTTTTTTTTTATTGTGAAGATTTGAATATATATATTTTTTAAAGGGAATATTTGTAACTCAAATCTTTGCTTCATGGGGGGTCCCTGGAACAACATATTTTGAGATGGGGGTCTGCGGCCAAATACATATCATTTTGGGGGTCCTTGACATGAAACAGTTTGAGAACAACTGATTATAGCAACATAATGTCTTCTAGGATTTAGAAGACATTTGCAGAAGCAAACGCAAAAAAAATATATATCAAAGATTTGCCAAAATGTTCATGATTTTTCAGAAATAGCCCAAATAAATCAAAAAAATGACACAGATTCTTCCCCGGTCTTAATGGGTTAAGAACATTCACCAGTGCTTTCTCACAGCCTTAATTGCTGCCTATTGTGTTCAAATATTAGTTTTATAGTGTTTTAATTTCTGCTTGTATACCACCAGGTTCACAAATTGAGTCTGTTTCCTATTGTGGTAAAGTACTACCCTGCGCATTGCTTCCACTGATGTCAGTAAAGTGGGTTGAATGAATACCATGACGTGTCAAATGCATTCTGACCAGTGCACCAGATGTCCATGAATCAACTTATAGAACTAATATAATGTACAGTATAGTAGCTACAGTACATGGAGGCATACCTAAGATACAGGGCAACAACAATCCTCCATTTCAGGTACAATAGATACATGTGATTCAATATCAAAAACTGTTTTTTTTTCTTCAAACAGTGTCGAACGTCCATGTATTGCCACCAAACAGAAAGTGTTGGTATGTATGTATGTATGTATGTATGTATGTATGTATGTATGTATGTATGTATGTATGTATGTATGTATGTATGTATGTACAGTATGTATGTATGTTAGTTCGTGCATACGAACACTCTTCTACAGCTGACTCCATGGCATACAAACTATGATGAGAATATGAAACCCCCTCGACTGTGGTGACAGGATGTGTCATGTAAGCCTGGAGAGAACATAAAAAAAAACGTCTTTGCGGCTGTGTGTGTGTGTGTGTGAGAGTGTGTGTGTGTGTGTGTGTGTGTGTGTGTGTGTGTGTGTGTGTGTGTGTGTGTGTGTGTGTGTGTGTGTGTGTGTGTAAATAGTATGGCGGCTGTTCGTGGCTATAGTGCTGTACGGGGCAGAGACATGGTACAGCAGGAAAAGGCCTTTTTAATTTTTTTTAATTTAGAGTAGCCAACTGTTCTTACCCCTTTTCTCATTATCGTTATGCCAATTGGCTCCTCACCTGCCAGTGAGGAGCCTCCACCAGGAGGACGTAGAGCCTTCGTCCTACTCCTCCCACCTAACACTCCCCCCACTGACAGGTGCCCCCCCCCCCCCAGCCCGTAGGAATACATGCAATGACCGATATCACCCTCCCCGGCTGGCTTCCCTCCCCCGAACACGGGCCAATTGTGTTCGTGTAAACGCTCGACAAAGCCGGATGCACCACGGTGGATTCACGGTGGATTCAAACCCACAACCTCCGTGGTGGTGGTGGGCAGTGACTTTACCACTGCGCCACCCGAGCAACCCCTTACATACATACATACTCTCAGTGGTGGAAAAAGTACTTTGTTTTACTTAAGTAAAAGTATCAATACTGCAATGTAGAAGTACTCCATTGCAAGTAAAAGTACGGTATCAAAAAATTACTTAGTAGTAAGTACAAAAGTATTGGTATCAGAAACTGTAAGGTACACCTCATTAGTCAAACTCTGAGAAAGGAATAATTATTCTATTATTCTATTATTCTATAGGCCTGCTTAGGACCTACATCATCATGGACGCACACAACCACAAATAAAGGCCAGACATAGGGCTGTTGCTTATGATTTCTCTGTGTGTGTGTGTGTGTGTGTGTGTGTGTGTGTGTGTGTGTGTGTGTGTGTGTGTGTGTGTGTGTGTGTGTGTGTGTGTGTGTGTGTGTGTGTGTGTGTGTGTGTGTGTGTGTGTGTGTGTGTGTGTGGCCATTTATTAGTATTTAGAATACATATATTGGAATTAGACTGTGGAGCTATTGGATTAGAGAGAGGGGATACAGGAAAAAATATATATTTTTAAAGGCCTATTACAAATATATTACAGCATGAGTGGTATATATCTGAGTAGATTACGATCAAATGCATTCAGGATGCACACACAGTGTGTTTGTATTACAACATCTTTGTTCTCACCGCAAAATACTGATGACAGTTTGTTTCCTTAATTCTAGTAACATCACCCCTCCCCCATCCCCATTAAAGTACCAAAATTAAAAGTACTAAGATGTTTGAAAATAGCAGATCTACAAGCTCGCGACGCGTTGTGAGCTTGTAGATCTGCTATTTTCAAATAGCCCAGGTATAAAATAGGTGTAATACAGATAATCGGCTGGTTGTTTGGAACCGGACTCAAGAGCCACTGTGAAGGGCTAGCTGGGTTGTAAGGCCAGCTAGTCATCCTGACTATGCAATCCGTGATTAACTGGGTTGTAAGGCAGGGCCGGATTAGCACTATGTGGTGCCCCCATTGGCTGGTGCCCCAGGGCACTCGCCCCCAACGGCCTATGGGTAATCCGGCCCTGTTGTAAGGCCAGCCAATCTCCTGGTACTCTGGAGAGAGTTAAGATGCTCTTCGAGCGTCGCTGAGGACACTGCCTTAACCAGGGCATCCAGCGACCTTTATATTGCTGGCTGTGGCCCTGATGTCACCACGGGGATGTCAGATAGTGTCAGACATCTCCATACATGGAGCTGCCCATGTCAGTTATGCCCAAATATGGGACCATGACGTCAGTCCTGGACGTAACGGCCATCTCCATATATGGAGTCTCTGGGAAGGGTTCGCATATGTCAGACCCTGTATCTATGGCACGTCTTGGGTCTCTATGACAACTTCGTAGGTCGATCGTCTCCATTTATGGGGATCTCCATCTATAGGCCAGTGTTGGCAAGTATGCCCTGAACGTTCGCAACAGCTGCCCCACGGATTTCCCGTGGAAATACGTAAACATCCAAGAACGTTCTCTTGCATACGCCGCCCCATGGATTTCCCGTGTGAATACGTCCAAAGTCAGAGAACATTCCCTTGCCTATGCCTGTGCCTCCATCTTTGTCTGCTCCACATGTTTTGACCCATCATACATCACTTGAGGTAGTGATGAGCCCGCTGCCCCATGAGGACATTTAGATGGGGTTTATTTACGTAGTATAGTGATGAGCCCGCTGCCCCATGAGGACAGTTGGATGAGGTTTCTTCACGGAGGTTGGATTATATTCTTGATAATGCTTTCCATGTTCTCAAGGTCGTTGTCCATGAGGGTTGGTCCCTGCCGCTGCCCCGTGAGGCTTTCAAGTTTTAAGATTCACGTGTCTAGCTGTGGGCTTTCCTTTGGCCTCCCTGGTGTGGGCTTCAGCTAGAACTTGACTTCACTCACTCAGTGCAAGACAAGTTATGCCTACTGCAGCTCTCCACCTAAAGCTGGACAGCATATACTCTGCTGCCCCGTCAGAGGCGTATTTCTGGTCGTCGTCTCCTGCGTGCCGAACCCTGATCGGTCGCTGATGAACTCTGCCTGGAACGGTTCACCCTATGGGGCTGCCGTTCAGGCCAGGTGATGGGCCTCCGTGATCTGAGCTAGAGGTCCCTGCGTGCTGGGACCGGCCTGAGGCTCCAGTGGGGAGGTGCTGGGTCCCAGGGGTCTCCATGTGCTGAGACCGAGAATTAATACAAATACATAAAAAGATTATTATCAGTCTAGCTCATGTGTTGTGTAATAAATCCTACTTCTCTCATGGGGGTCCCTGGCATATCTTTTGAAATGGGGGTCCGCGGGCTAATAAGTGTCAATTTGGGGGTCCTTGACATGAAAAGGTTTGAGAACCACTGGACTAACTAATCGAAGATGTGGGGAATTTGCCAAATCAAGCGTAGGCTGGGGTTACCAATGCAATCAATTGGCTGATTTGGGCCACGGCCAGAGCCTTTTCTGGTGGTTCTGGACAAGCGCCTATCTGACTGACTCGACGCAAAGAAAAAGGCCCAAAAATCACAAGCAGCAGCCCTATAATACGGAAGTCCTGACGTCACTAGTTCTCTATGGAGAATAACATTGTGTCATCACAGAATCGTCTCATATAAGAATTGGGGTCCAAAAATAAACAAACTGTCTCGGCGAAATTGTACTCATATTTGATACAGGATGTTTCTGGCGAAAATGTAACTAATTCGGTGGAAGTAACATAAGCGTTTTCTCACCGTCAGTTGATGCTTCATGTAGTGACGATTTCAAACAAACATTTCGCCACTCGGCTGGGTACAGGAATATCCGTTTTTGACACGTTTCAAATCAACAGAATGTCCAAACCAAAAACTGCTGTTGGGTGAGGTTCCCATTTATTCATTACAACAGGGAATTACAGCAAGGTTTTGTTAATGCATTAAAGAACGGTAAAAAAACGTGTGATCTCCTGTGTACCCCAACCATGCCATCATTAACTGGCTTGTTGCACCTGTGCCTATGAACCTGCCGGTTGCTACGGCAACCCCCCCTCAAAGGTGAAACCGCCCACACCAGGCTTAAAGGCACAGAGGTTCACACAGTTCTTATTTGACACGATATTAAACGCGTCTATGGGAATTCAGAACGGGGGGAAAAAACGCGACCCAGGTAGGATGTGTAAAGTAAATTACGTCAGACTTCGGTGCTCTATCACAGTGGTTTTCAACCAGTGGTCCGGGGACCACCAGTGGTCCTTGAGGAACTACCAGGGGGTCCCCCAGCGAAATGAGTTAACATAGCGTCACAATCATTTTTAACCACTTAGCTTTGGCTATTCAAAAATAGCAGATCTACAAGCTCGTAGCGCGGCACCGAGTGCCGAGCTACGAGCTTGTAGATCTGCTATTTTTAAAAATCCTTGAAAAAGTGTGCATATCTTTGAATATTTATATATTTTAAAGCGATGAACTGATATCTTGGCTTCTTGGGGTCCCTGGCACAAAATAATTTTCAAATGGGGGTCCGCGGCCAAATGTATATCAATTTAGGGGTCCTTGGCATGAAAAAGGTTGAAAAACACTGCTCTATTATTACATCATGGCTGGAGAGTATTGTGTGAGTCTCATGCACACTAATTGTATTCTGCTGCCGTCTAATTCTGTGCGGCCTTTAGTTGTGTGTACAACAGAGGCTTAAACTAATCATCAGACAGAAGTGGGGTATTCTCAGAATGAAGAAACAAAAATTATGGTCCAAGAAAAAGGTCCACAAAACTAAAACATAAATGGTCACAAAGAGAGGGAGAAAGCAGGGAGAGGGAAAAACTAATCTAAAAAACATAATGTGCATTAATTACATCTTGTGAACAGGTATATACAGCAATAAATAGACAGAGAGAAAAAACAAGAGCAAAACAAGAAAAAGAAAAAAAGAAGAGTGTACTAGTGCCTAGAATTAAGGAAACTGTGGTCAGTGTTTGTTCTGAGAACAGAAAGCTGAGAGGTGGTATGTTAATACACGCTGTGTGTGCATCCTGAATGCACTGAGATGATGCATAGACCTGCACTTTATACACTTTAACTTATCATAACACTGTGTCCTCAATGCACTGCATGGTGCATGGACGCGCACTTTATAAAACAATACTATGCTGCTTGTACATGCTGTGATGTTTCCATGTAATCGTCACACTCTAATTCCAATGAATGTTGTCTAAACACACACAAATGGCAATAAAGCATGCACACACACACACACACACACACACACACACACACGCATGCAAACAGACAAACACTCTTCTATAGGGCTCGGCCATTAGGTGCCACGCCGTAATAAAAAATAAAAAAAACGAAAACCCCTTGACTGTGGCCAGAGGATGCATCATGTAGGCCTATGAGAACATGAAAGAAGCAGGTTTGTGTGAGTCATAGTGCAAGAAAGACACACACACACACACACACACACACACACACACACACACACACACACACACACACACACACACACACACACACACACACACACACACACACACACACACACACACACACACACACACACACTCCAAGTCTGGAATTCAAAGTTTGCGTGAGTATTGGTATCAAAGTGTACTTAAAGTACCAAAAGTAAAAGTACTAAAACGTTTGAAAATAGCAGATCTACTGACTCTTTTTAGTCCAGAGTAGACTAAGAACTGTTTTATTCACTAGTTTTTGTATGTTCCTGATATGGCTGATGAATGGCTTGTGCCTCTATGTCCATGTATTGTTTATTTGTGCCTAAGGGTTAGGGTTAGGGTTAGGGTTAGGGTTAGGGTTAGGTGAGTGTCGTTTATTTCACTGTTTCTTGTATTTTTTTTATTTATATTTATGTTTTATTTATTTTAGCTACCTGCTGTGCTGTACAGCACATTGGTCCATGTGGGTTTTTAATGAGCTTTATAAATACACTTTACTTGATTTGACTTGACTTAGACTACTATGTAAACACAAACATATGGATAAATATGCTTATTTTATTATTTTAGAAAACAAATTCAGCAATTGATTATCAAAATATGTGTCTAGCATTACATTCAGTGAAGCAATAAACCCATTTTCACTGATAATGAAAACAAAAATGCAAAAGAAAATGCTAAATCAATACCACATACAAACAAAAGAAAGAAAAAGGTTGATTCTTTCTGGTGTGTTTTTTAAAGTACATTATTGTCAGGAGAGAGAAGAAAACAAACAAAACTAGAGATCTGTGGGAGATTAGCTAGTTAACTGGGTGACCTGTTACATTTGTCATAAAGCTTGGTGTTCATCTCAAAGCATTGTCACAAAACCTGCTGGTTGTCTGAAACTTTGTTTACCACGTGCCCTGTTTACCCCAGAACCCTCTACTTTGGCTTGTTATCTCTGCCAAGCCGAAGGCTGGGTGACAGAGATTATATCTGAGGTGTTGTGGTGGACTCCACATAGGTGATGACATCCTGGACCCATTTCTGAGTTGGGTCAGTACAGAATTCGCGACCATTCTTCATTGTGAAACTAGAACAGACAGAGATGGAGAGAAGAATTTTCATTATTAAAATGTTTCACTTCACATTTTGTTTCATCATTTCTTACTGGGTCACAAGACAATGCAGTTTCATTCATCATGATGGATACAGAAGTTTATTTTAGTAATATTAGCTGAGAGAGTCATGTCAACTTTAGCAGTTAATGAAATGTATTTTTTAACATTGTTCAAAATTTTGTTTTTTTTCAGCTGTGCACTGACGCATGGTAATTGTTTGACCACTATGTTTCTTTGCTACTGTGTTTTTGTTGTATGATGTTTTTTTGCTGTATATGACCTGTTGTGAAGTGCACAGAGACCCCTTGGGGTGATGTTGCACTATAGATATAAATACAAATAAACTGAAACTGAAACTGTAGCTCAAATCACAATCAAATTGATATAATTTGGTTTATACTCGTGGCATCTCTCTATATACATTCCAGGAATCTCTGTACAGTGTACTGTCTGTATACATGAGTGTCTTTCTATCTGTCTGTCTGTAAACATGATTGTCTGTCTGTCTGTCTGTCTGTCTGTCTGTCTGTCTGTCTGTCTGTCTGTCTGTCTGTCTGTCTGTCTGTCTGTCTGTCTGTCTGTCCTTTGCATATCTCGAGAACCGATCGACTCCACACTAGGTGGGTATATTGCTGAGGACCCAAGGAAGTGCTGTGTCGATTGTGAAGTCGAGCAGATGAGCTCTACTCCAAAAAGCAGTCTATGCTGTAATCTTTATAATGCAATTATTAGGTATATTTATTTTGTAATAATACCACAGCTAAGGGGGTTTGTACAATCACAATATATATGGCCTGGCATGAGTTATAACTAATGATTTAAAAAAAACATATCCATATTCTTGGCCAATAAAGTGCATAATATTTAATCCATCATTCTAAAAAAAAAAGAATCTACAGTAACTGGTAGCTGACATGATAGTTTGACAGTATTTGTCATCTTGGTATCTTGAATCTTGTGTGTAAACAGTGCTCTAAATACATATATATTACAATCTGTTAGTTGAACATAGTACTGATTCGGCAACAGATAAATTAAATGCTTGGAAATTGGACATTCTAGAAGACATTGATGACACAGATTGTGTCATCAAATTAAATGGTTAATGAGAATGTATATAACTCCTGTCAAACTCCATCATATGTCCGCTAGTACCCCAGATGTCTGTACTAAATGTTTAATTGAGAAAGGTACTTTATGTCATTGTAAGTGGGAGTGTCCCAAGATGCAAATGTTTTGGAATTAAGTCATAAAGTATCTGTCAGAAATCTTTAAAACTACAGTTCCTTTAAGTGCTAAACTCTCTGTACTTGGAATATATCCAAATAACTTTGTACAAACAACAAACCACACTTAAAATCTTGAACTTTAGACTTCTTCAAGCCAGGAGAGTTGTTGCACAATGTTGGAAAAACACGGATGCCCCAACATTAAGGATGTGGCACAGGGCACTTATGAACTGTATCGGTCTGGAAAGACTAACATATAGTTATGGGTAAGCAGAACGATTTTTGTCCAGCTTTGGGAAACATACATGAATGCTATGGAGATCATTACTTAAGAGAAAAGGAAACTGAACACTATATTTCTTATGGTAACGAAAGTGTAAACAATGTGATTTATTTGTTTCATGTATTTATCATTATTATTATTTGTATTATTTTTTTTGCAAGTGCAAGGGTATATGTGTATGATTGTGTGTGATAGTGCATGTATTGCATAAAACAAAAAGTAAATACAAATATATATATACATTTTTCTTTAACTATATTCTTCGAACATTTCTGCATGTCTAAATTTTTATAAAGCAATGCATTGATATTAAAAAGAACATGTACTGTACTTTGTAATGTGTACTTTTGAATATAATCCTTAAATATGTTTTAAAAGCATGTACTTTTGAATAATTATATATTATCTGTACTTTGACTCGAGTACTGGGGTCTAGTATTTGTCCACCACTGGTAAAACCTAATACTCACATGACGCCATACATAGGACAGTGAATGCTGGTGCGTTCGAATTTCGCCACTCTGTCCTTACGTAGGCGTATGGTGTAAAAGTTGAAGCAACAGTCACCTGGAGCATCGGCGTTGTCTGGAAGAGAGAGACAGAGTGAGAACGAGACATAGAGACACAAAGTGGAATAGCAAGAAAAACAAAACAATACGTAAATAACAAAGACAACTTTTGTCATCATTTAAAACAATGGTCTCCATCATGATTAAAACCAGTGGAGCCAATTTACTTACTCTGTTGTGCCAGGACATCCAGAGTTGAGAACAGCAGCATGCAGACCACTAGGATAACTGGCATCTTCTTCATCCCCATTGTCATCTTTAATATGATTGTATTATGTCAGTCTATACCTGTCAAGTTGTAACGATCTCTCTCTCTGTCTCATGGGTCTATATGTCTTAGGGTGGTAGTGTAGGTGGGTGGATACATGTGGGGGTGGGGGGGTAGGGTGGGGGGGTGTTACCAGACTTAAGGAAACAAACTGTAGTCAGTGTTTGCACAATGCATGCACACACACACTCACACTCACACACACACACACACACACACACACACACACACACACACACACACACACACACACACACACACACACACACACACACAGAAATGAAAATGAAATTCAAATAAGAGCTCATGTTGTGCAATAACACCTATTTTAGTGTGCGTGGGGATACCACAATAATTATTATATTAATTTGGTCGGACCTCCTTTGGTGTATTTTTTGTCTCTGTACATTTGCACATAATAATAATAATAATGAATTGCATTTATATGGCGCTTTTCTAAGTACTCAAACTTACTCAAAGCGCTTTACAATGGTTCATTCATTCATACAGGGGGGGGGCATTGGGATTTTGTCCTCTGCATTTACATCCTACCTATTAGGTAATATTAATACTGTATTTTTTAGGGGTTAAAGTGTCTTAAAGGGATAGTTCACCCCCAAAATGACTTTTTTCTATTGATTAGTCACCCCATGGAGACTTGAATTCATGGATATTTTTTCGTTTTTGTCTCAATCCTAAGCCAATAATTTGATGACGAGTGGACCGGTAGGCAGCGGTTCCGTTAGGAGACACAAAGGAGACTCTTTGTGTCTTCTACCGGAACCGCTGCCGGTCATCAAATTATTGGCTTAGGAATGAGACAAAAACAAAGAAATATCCAGGAATTTAAGTCTCCATGGGGTGACTAATCGATAGAAAAAAAGCCATTTTGAGGGTGAACTATCCTTTTAATGCCAGGAGCGAACCAGGTCCTTCTGATTCCGGGACAGCCTCTCTACCCATTACGCTATCCTACTGTACCAAAGTAAATTCTAAGTCTCCAACTACCCAACCCATTGCTTTGTAATTTTTATGATGTAGTAAATCCAATTAAAGTAATTCAAGTTGATTATTTATACAGTGGAGTTATGTTTTCTCTTAACAGGTAGTAGAGGAGGGGTACTCTTCATGTTTACTTCAGTTTTGTCTTTGTTTAATTGAAGAACATTTGGGCACATCCAATTGTTGATTTGTTCCATGCATTTACTCAGTGTTTGTATTGGACCATAGTCCTCTGGTGATACGGTTATGTAGATTTGTGTATCGTCTGCATAACTATGGTAGCTTATTGTTTTCCATAATCCAAGCTAGTGGGAGCATGTAGATATTGAACTATAGGGTGATTTGTGTCTGCACGGATGTGTAGTGATAGATACAAAATAGTCTCTGTTGTCTAAATATGATTCAAACCAGTTTAGTACTGATACTGTACCAGAAAGTCCCACCCATGCAGTTTTTCAATCTGTCACGTAATATATTGTGGTCGACTGTGTCAAATGCAGCACTGAGATCTAGTAGTACCAAGACTGAAATTTTACCACTGTCTGCATTTTCCAATTCCTGGCATGGTTTGGATCCACATGTCCCTTTAGGACAAAGTTATCCTGAGTGATCATCTATATCCTACGATGAGAAATGTTTTGCAAAAAGCGTCCTCCTGGTGGCGCTATAGCAGGCCCAAGTGAAACATTTGGGGCAGAGATCCTGCTCTGGCGTCGAGGGAGTGTGCGTGAACCAACCCGATCGCCCCCCAAACACGGTGAAATAGCACGGATTGACAAACGGCAATTCCGTGCATAGATGACTAGGAACTACGAAACTCCGTGCATAGGAGAACCATATTTGGGCAGTGGTGGCCTAAAGGTTAGAGGAGCGCCCTCGTTACCGGAAGGTTGCCGGTTCAAATCCCCGGACCGGCAAGAAAAATCTGGGTGGGGAAGTGAATGTTCACCACTTCCCCAACACCGCTGAAGTGCCCTTGAGCAAGGCACTGAACCCCAACTGCTCCAGTGGAGCTGCTTAGTGGCCAACAGCATAAGACTGTGGTTGTACTAGTCAGCTCCCAGGTTTTAATGTGTCTGTCTGTCTGTGTGTTTCTATGTGCAGGGCGTTGCTGAAAATGAGCACTTGTGCTCAGCTACTACCCTGGGTAAATAAAATAAAAGAATCCCCCCCATTAACTTCAATACGAGTCGGAGCCAGTCACGTGACTTTCTCTCTACGCTCTCCCCATCACGGTGAAATAACACGGATTACAAGTCCGTAACACAACATAACAATTAAAAAATAAAAATAATAATAGGGCTGCGTTCACTTCGCGCGTCTTACTTGTACTCTGCTTGTACATGCTGTGATGTTTCAATGTAATCGTCCTGTTACTGAGAGCCACACTCTAATTCCAGTGAATGTATTCTAAACATATACAAATGGCAATAAAGCACAAACACACACACACACACACACACACACACACACACACACACACACACACACACATCTATAGGGCTTAGCCCTTAGCCATGCCGTAAAAAAACTTCAAAAAAAAATATGAAAACCCATTGACTGTGGCCAGAGGATGTATCATGTAGGCCTATGAGTTTGTGTGAGTCATAGTGGAAGAAAGACAAAGACGCACGCACGCACACACACACACACACACACACACACACACACACACACACACACACACACACACACACACACACACACACACACACACACACACACACCTTCTACAGGTCTATGAAGAATGAAAGACTAAAAGGAGTGTGTCCACCTAATGACATTTATCTCAACCCTAAATGCAAAGACGTCATCTGCTGGCCATTGGAGAGCACTGAATACAACTGCAAAGTCATAGATATAACATGTCCCACACACATGGAACTTGTGTATCCGTGTGTACATCGTATTTCTATTTACACACTTATGACCCATATCCTGGCCTCTCTCCACTGGCTGCCAGTATGGTTCAAAATAGATTTTAAGATTTTGCTGTTTGTTTATAAAGCCCTAAATGGGCTGGTCCCCTCCAATATCACAGACCTTCTAAGGCAAGGCACTGAACCCCAACTGCTCCAGTGGAGCTGCTTAGTGGCCAACAGCATAAGACTGTGGTTGTACTAGTCAGCTCCCAGGTTTTAATGTGTCTGTCTGTCTGTGTGTTTCTATGTGCAGGGCGTTGCTGAAAATGAGCACTTGTGCTCAGCTACTACCCTGGGTAAATAAAATAAAAGAATCCCCCCCCATTAACTTCAATACGAGTCGGAGCCAGTCACGTGACTTTCTCTCTACGCTCTCCCCATCACGGTGAAATAACACGGATTACAAGTCCGTAACACAACATAACAATTAAAAAATAAAAATAATAATAGGGCTGCGTTCACTTCGCGCGTCTTACTTGTACTCTGCTTGTACATGCTGTGATGTTTCAATGTAATCGTCCTGTTACTGAGAGCCACACTCTAATTCCAGTGAATGTATTCTAAACATATACAAATGGCAATAAAGCACAAACACACACACACACACACACACACACACACACACACACACACATCTATAGGGCTTAGCCCTTAGCCATGCCGTAAAAAAACTTCAAAAAAAAATATGAAAACCCATTGACTGTGGCCAGAGGATGTATCATGTAGGCCTATGAGTTTGTGTGAGTCATAGTGGAAGAAAGACAAAGACGCACGCACGCACGCACACACACACACACACACACACACACACACACACACACACACACACACACACACACACACACACACACACACCTTCTACAGGTCTATGAAGAATGAAAGACTAAAAGGAGTGTGTCCACCTAATGACATTTATCTCAACCCTAAATGCAAAGACGTCATCTGCTGGCCATTGGAGAGCACTGAATACAACTGCAAAGTCATAGATATAACATGTCCCACACACATGGAACTTGTGTATCCGTGTGTACATCGTATTTCTATTTACACACTTATGACCCATATCCTGGCCTCTCTCCACTGGCTGCCAGTATGGTTCAAAATAGATTTTAAGATTTTGCTGTTTGTTTATAAAGCCCTAAATGGGCTGGTCCCCTCCAATATCACAGACCTTCTAACCCCTTATTCTAGGTCCCTCAGGTCAGCTGACTTGGGGTGACTGTGCCTTTGCTGTCACAGCCCCTAGACTATAGGGAGCAGCATTCCCTCTGTATCATATCTAACCTCCATTGACTCTTTTTAAGTCCAGATTCAAAACTAAATTGTATTCACTAGTGTTTTTTACCCTCCTGATGTGGCTGATATTTGCCTGATTTTAGCTACCTGCTGTGGTCTGTACAGCACTTTGGTCATTGTTGGTTGTTTTTAAATGTACTTTATAAATGCATTTGACTTGATTTGACTTTACTTTTACTTACTAAACGCAAACAAAAAATATGGATTAATTAGGAAATAAATGTGCTTATTTTATTGTTTTAGAAAACAAATTCAGCAATTGATTATTAAATACATGTTTAGCACTACATTCAGTAAAACAATAAACACATTTGCACTGATAATGAAAACACAAATGCAAAGGAAAATACAAAATAAATACCACAAATTCATACAAAAAAGAAAGAAAAAGGTTTATACTTTCTATCTGTTGTACATTATTGTCAGGATAGAGAGAGGAAAACAAACAAAAGTAACTACGTGCATTTACTCAAGTACTGTACTTAAGTACAAATTTGAGGTATTTCTACTTTACTGCAGTATTTTAAAATGTCTGTACTTTTACTTCTACTCCACTACATCTCAGAGGAAAATATTGTACTTTTACTCCTCTACAATTATTTGAAAACTTCAGTAACTTTGTAGATTTTGATTATTATTACAAAACATACGTTAACCACTTCAGCCCTATATATACATACATTTCGGCCATTTGAAAATAGCCGATCTACAAGCTCACAATGTGTCGCGATGCGACGCATTGTGAGCTTGTAGATCTGCTATTTTCAAAAGATTTGAAAACCTGAAATGGGACATTCTGCATAATGAGTACTTTTACTTTTATTACTTTAAGTATTTTGATGCCAATACTTTTGAACTTTTACTCAAGTACATTTTGAATTCCGGACTTTAACTTGTAACGCAGTATTTCTATATTGCAGTATTGATACTTTTACTTAAGTAAAAACATTGAGTACTTATTTCCACCACTGCCGGCTGGTTTTCTGGAACTCTGTTGTGCCAGGTGCCCCTGTATCCCCCAGATCCCTCTTCTTATTAGCTCTGCCAGGCCGAAGGCTGGGAGGCAGAGATTATGGATTCTGTGGCCTGTTCTCCACATAGGAGATGATCTCCTGGACCCATTTCTGGGTTGGGTCAGCACATAATGTGCGACCATTCTTCATTGTGAACCTAGAACAGACAGATAGAGAGATAGAGAGAAGATTTCCATTTTGTTACATCATTGCTCATGGGTCACTGCATGCAGATGGATAGATGATTTTAGCATTATTAGCTGTTTATAATATTTAGCTATTATTAGATTAATAGCTGTCATTAACTGTCAACTTTAGCAGTTTATAAAATGGGCAGCTCAAATCACAATCTAATTTATATAATCGGTTTATACTCTATTTTTAAAAGCATACACATTTGAATACTACATACTGTATTATTTGACAAGGAGTATCTATACTTTGACAATGTGCTGGGGTCTAGTCCATCAATGGTAAAAACCTAATATTCACACAACGCCATCCTTAGTGCACTTCAGGTGTGTGTGCAATAGTAAGTAAAACATAACACTCACACAACGCCATTGTTAGCGCAGTGAATGTTGGTGCGCTGGAATTTCACCACACCGTTCTTAGGCAGGCGATCGGTGTAAAACTTGAAGCAGCACTCAACTGGAGCAGCGCCGTTGTCTGGAAGAGAGAAACAGAGTGAGAATGAGACACAGAGACACAAAGTGGAATAGCAAGAAAAACAAACAAATAAGTAAATAACAAGACAACTTTGATCATCATTTAAAACAATGGTCTCCATCATGATTAAAACCAGTGGAGCCATTTACTTACTCTGTTGTGCCAGGACATCCAAAGTTGAGAACAGCAGCACGCAGACCACTAGAACAACTGGTATCTTCTTCATCCCCATTGTCATCTTTAAGATGATTGTAGTCTGTCAGTCTATACCTGTCAAGTTGTAACGATCTCTCTCTCTGTCTCATGTGTCTATATGTCTAGGTAGTGTAGGTGGGTGGATACATGTGGGGGTGGGGGTGTTGTTTCTAGAATTAAGGAAACAAACTGTGGTCAGTGTTTGCACGACACATGCATGCTACAGCTACACACACACACACACACACACACACACACACACACACACACACACACACACACACACACACACACACACACACACACACACACACACACACACACACACACACACACACACACACACACACACACACAGGTTTGTGTGAGTCATAATGGAAGAAGGAAACCATTGACACACACATCGATCATCATGCTACTCGTAGTAATTCCTGCAATATATTAAATTCAAATAAGAGCTCATGTTGTGCAATATCGCCTATTGTAGTGTGCGTGGGGATACCACAATAATTATTATATTAATTTGGTCGCCACTCCTTTGGTGTATTTTTTGTCTCTGTACATTTGCACATACGTGAATTTTGTCCTCTGCATTTGCATCCTACCTAGGTAATATTAATACTGTATTGTTTAGGGGTTAAAGTGTCTTAAAGAGATCGTTTTTTTCCTATGGATTAGTCACCCCATGGAGACTTGAATTCATGGATATTTTTTTGTTTTTGTCTCATTCCTAAGCCAATTATTTGATGACCAGTGGACCGGTATAGGCAGCGGTTCCGGTAGGAGACACAAAGGAGACTCTTTGTGTCTTTTACCGGAACCGCTGCAGATCATCAAATTATTGGCTTAGGAATGAGACAATAAAACTTCAGTTTTGTCTTTGTTTAATTGAAGAACATTTGGGCACATCCAATTGTTGATTTGTTCCATGCATTTACTCAGTGTTTGTATTGGATCATAGTCCTCTGGTGATACGGTTATGTAGATTTGTGTATCGTCTGCATAACTATGGTAGCTTATTGTTTTCCATAATCTAAGCTAGTGGGAGCATGTAGATATTGAACTATAGGGAATGCGTTACTCCGCATGCGATTTGTGTCTGCACAGATGTGTAATTAGCGATAGATACAAAATAGTCTCTGTTGTCTAAATATGATTCAAACCAGTTTAGTACTGATACTGTACTGTCACGTAATATATTGTTGTCGACTGTGTCAAATGCAGCACTGAGATCTAGTAGTACCAAGACTGAAATTTTACCACTGTCTGTATTTAAGTGGATGTCATTGAAAACCTCCTCAAGGACCCCTGGGGGTCCCTGGACCCCACAATGAGAAGCAGTGGGTCTAATGTCTCAGTCAGTGAGGAGGTGATATGGGACTAGACACTTGACGCACCTCATGATGAGTGTTGTGCAATAGTCATTCAGGCGACAGAGAGGAAATAAGCGAAATGGTGAGAATTATACAGAATTCACACCTTTATACTCAATTACACAGAAAGTGGCCACACATGCGCCATTCACACGTGCGCACAAGGAAACAAAAGTTCAAGGAAGGAGCCAGGGTTGCTAACCCCACACACACACACACACACACACACACACACACACACACACACACACACACACACACACACACACACACACACACACACACACACACACACACACACACACACACACACACACACACACAGAGGCTGGTTCTTCGGTTTGGAAGATCATAAGAAGAATAGAGTTGTAGGCATGGTACAGCCTGAACACAAGGTACCCCTTCAGTGAGGGGGTCCGGTGGCTCTGTGACGCAGTGGGGGCATTTTCCAATTCCTGGCATGGTTTGGATCCACATGTCCCTTTAGGACAAAGTTATCCTGAGTGATCATCTTTATCCTACGATGAGAAATGTTTTGCAAAAACCGTCCTCCTGGTGGCGGCGGTGCTATAGCAGGCCCATGTGAAACATTTGGGGCAGAGATCCTGCTCTGGCGTCGAGGGAGTGTGTGTGCGCAGTTTGGCTGCGGTCCAGCAAACGGTGCCAGAGATTAGTAGCCTGGTTCCAGACCATAGACCCCGCCCACTCTCTGAGTGCACTGCCTCTCTTGGTCTGGTGTTGTAATGTGAACCTCGGATTTATTCGGTACAAAAGGTACCGTCCAATGAGAGTCGGAGGTGGGGATCCCTTGTGATTGGTTTAGGGAAATTCGAACCCAATTCTAATTGGTTTAGGGAAATTCTAATCCCCTTGTAATCGTCTACACTCTAGCCAATGTCAGACTGAAGCTCCACGCAGCTTCAGTCTGACAATCAGGCTAAGAGATTAGCTGTCCACACACGGACAGGGCGACAGACACACACACGGACACACAGACACACGGACGGACGGACGGACAGGGTGCAAAACATAGTCTCCGCCATGCCTTTCGGCCTGGCGGAGACAATAAATAGACAGAGAGAAAAAACAAGCACAAAAAAAGAAGAGTCTACTAGTACATAGAATTAAGGAAACAAACTGTGGTCAGTGTTTGTTCTGAGGACAGAAAGCTAAGAGGTGGTATGTTAATACACATTATCTGCATCCTGAATGCACTGAGATGCTGCATAGACACGCATTTTATACACTTTAACTTATCATAACACTGTGTGTGTGTGTGTGTCTTCAATGCACTGCAGGATGCATGGATGAGCACTTTATCAAATTTCTACTTATTGCGAACGCGGAAGGAGGCGCGCCTCCGCCCAAGTGGAGCTTACTATGAAACCGTGCTCGGGTTGTGTGTGTGTGGCTCTGTGGCTCTGTGGCTCTGTGTGTGGCTCTGTGTGCACTGCCTGTGTGCAGCCGCGCCCCCATGTGACTCACCAAACCGACCCAACGCGATCGCCCCCGAAACACGGCGAAATAGCACGGATTGACAAACGGCAATTCCGTGCATAGATGACTAGGAACTCCGAAACTCCGTCCATAGGAGAACCATATTTGGGCAGTGGTGGCCTAAAGGTTAGAGGAGCGCCCTCGTTACCGGAAGGTTGCCGGTTCTAATCCCCGGACCGGCAGGAAAAATCTGGGTGGGGAAGTGAATGTTCACCACTTCCCCAACACCGCTGAAGTGCCCTTGAGCAAGGCACTGAACCCCAACTGCTCCAGTGGAGCTGCTTAGTGGCCAACAGCATAAGACTGTGGTTGTACTAGTCAGCTCCCAGGTTTGAATGTGTCTGTCTGTCTGTGTGTTTCTATGTGCAGGGCGTTGCTGAAAATGAGCACTTGTGCTCAGCTACTACCCTGGGTAAATAAAATAAAAGAATCCCCCCCCATTAACTTCAATACGAGTCGGAGCCAGTCACGTGACTTTCTCTCTACGCTCTCCCCATCACGGTGAAATAACACGGATTACAAGTCCGTAACACAACATAACAATTAAAAAAATAAAATAATAATAGGGCTGCGTTCACTTCGCGCGTCTTACTTGTACATGCTGTGATGTTTCAATGTAATCGTCCTGTTACTGAGAGCCACACTCTAATTCCAGTGAATTTATTCTAAACATATACAAATGGCAATAAAACACACACACACACACACACACACACACACACACACACACACACATCTATAGGGCTTAGCCCTTAGCCATGCCGTAAAAAAACGTCAAAAAAATATATGAAAACCCATTGACTGTGGCCAGAGGATGTATCATGTAGGCCTATGAGTTTGTGTGAGTCATAGTGGAAGAAAGACAAAGACGCACGCACACACACACACACACACACACACACACACACACACACACACACACCTTCTACAGGTCTATGAAGAATGAAAGACTAAAAGGAGTGTGTCCACCTAATGACATTTATCTCAACCATAAATGCAAAGACGTCACCTGCTGGCCATTGGAGAGCACTGAATACAACTGCAAAGTCATAGATATAACATGTCCCACACACATGGAACTTGTGTATCCGTGTGTACATCGTATTTACACACTTATGACCCATATCCTGGTCTCTCTCCACTGGCTGCCAGTATGGTTCAAAATAGATTTTAAGATTTTGCTGTTTGTTTATAAAGCCCTAAATGGGCTGGTCCCCTCCTATATCACAGACCTTCTAACCTCTTATTCTAGGTCCCTCAGGTCAGCTGACTTGGGGTGACTGTGCCTTTGCTGTCACAGCCCCTAGACTATAGGGAACAGCATTCCCTCTGTATCATATCTAACCTCCATTGACTCTTTTTAAGTCCAGATTCAAAACTACATTTTATTCACTAGTGTTTTTACCCTCCTGATGTGGCTGATATTTGCCTGATTTTAGCTACCTGCTGTGGTCTGTACAGCACTTTGGTCATTGTTGGTTGTTTTTAAATGTACTTTATAAATGCATTTGACTTGATTTGACTTTACTTTTACTTACTAAACGCAAACAAAAAATATGGATTAATTAGGAAATAAATGTGCTTATTTTATTGTTTTAGAAAACAAATTCAGCAATTGATTATTAAATACATGTTTAGCACTACATTCAGTAAAACAATAAACACATTTGCACTGATAATGAAAACACAAATGCAAAGGAAAATACAAAATAAATACCACAAATTCATACAAAAAAGAAAGAAAAAGGTTTATACTTTCTATCTGTTATTTAATACTTTCTATTATTGTCAGGATAGAGAGAGGAAAACAAACAAAAGTGACTACGTGCATTTACTCAAGTACTGTACTTAAGTACAAATTTGAGGTATTTCTACTTTACTGCAGTATTTTAAAATGTCTTTACTTTTACTTCTACTCCACTACATCTCAGAAGAAAATATTGTACTTTTACTCCTCTACAATTATTTGAAAACTTCAGTAACTTTGTAGATTTTTATTATTATTACAAAACATACGTTAACCACTTCAGCCCTATATATACGTACATTTCGGCCAATAGCCGATCTGCTATTTTCAAAAGATTTGAAAACCTGAAATGGGACATTCTGCATAATGAGTACTTTTACTTTTATTACTTTAAGTACATTTTGATGCCAATACTTTTGAACTTTTACTCAAGTACATTTTGAATTCCGGACTTTAACTTGTAACGCAGTATTTCTATATTGCAGTATTGATACTTTTACTTAAGTAAAAACATTGAGTACTTATTTCCACCACTGCCGGCTGGTTTTCTGGAACTCTGTTGTGCCAGGTGCCCCGGTATCCCCCCAGATCCCTCTACTTAATTAGCTCTGCCAGGCCGAAGGCTGGGAGGCAGAGATTATGGATTCTGTGGCCTGTTCTCCACATAGGAGATGATCTCCTGGACCCATTTCTGGGTTGGGTCAGTACAGAATGTGCGACCATTCTTCATTGTGAACCTAGAACAGACAGATAGAGAGATAGAGAGAAGATTTCCATTTTGTTACATCATTGCTCATGGGTCACTGCATGCAGATGGATAGATGATTTTAGTATTATTAGCTGTTTATAATATTTAGCTATTATTAGATTAATAGCTGTCATTAGCTGTCAACTTTAGCAGTTTATAAAATGGGCAGCTCAAATCACAATCTGATTTATATAATCGGTTTATACTCTATTTTTAAAAGCATACACATTTGAATACTATATACTGTATTATTTGACAAGGAGTATCTATACTTTGACAATGTACTGGGGTCTAGTCCATCAATGGTAAAAACCTAATATTCACACAACGCCATCCTTAGTACACTTCAGGTGTGTGTGCAATAGTAAGTAAAACATAACACTCACACAACGCCATTGCTAGGGCAGTGAATGCCGCTGCGCTGGAATTTCACCACGCCGCTCTTAGGCAGGCGATGGGGGTAAAAGTACTGAACTGGAACAGCGGCGTTGTCTGGAAGAGAAAGACAGAGTGAGAAAGAGACACAGAGACACAAAGTCAGGTTGTGGAATAACAAGAAAAAACAAATAACAAACTTTGATCATAAAAAAATGCTCTCTGTCATGATTAAAACCAGACGATCCAGTAGACTTACTGGATTGTGCCAGGACATCCAGAGATGAGAACAGCAGCATGAGAGAGAGACAGAGTGAGAATGAGACACAGAGACACAAAGTGGAATAGCAAGAAAAACAAACAAATAAGTAAATAACAAGACAACTTTGATCATCATTTAAAACAATGGTCTCCATCATGATTAAAACCAGTGAAGCCAAATTACATACTGTACTCTGTTGTGCCAGGACATCCAGAGTTGAGAACAGCAGCATGCAGACCACTAGAATAACTGGTATCTTCTTCATCCCCATTGTCATCTTTAAGATGATTGTAGTCTGTCAGTCTATACCTGTCAAGTTTTAACGATGTGTTTCTCTGTCTCATGGGTCTATATGTCTTAGGATGGTAGTGTAGGTGGGTGGAAACATGTGGGGGTGGGGGTGGTGTTACTAGACAAACTGTGGTCAGTGTTTGCATAACGCAGGCATGCATGCATACATACATACACACACACGCACGCACGTGCAGGGATGAACACTCTTCTATGCGGCACGGCCCTTAGGTGCCACGCGGCCCACGCCATAACTATGGGGATTATACTTTGCCTAAGGTGCATAAATCCCAGACAATTCCACTAGTGGGAAGACCAATAGTTAGTAGTATTGATTCTCTAACCACCAATGTTTCTACCTTTGTTGACTATATTGCCTGAAGCCATGGGTTACTTCTCTCCCCTCCTATATGAGGGCTTCGATTGATTTTATTAAGTTATTAAGTTAAAGTCTGTGGACTTACCCACCACAGAGTGTCTGTTGGCCACGTTGGATGTTAGCAGCCTTTACACCAACATCCCACACAGGGGTGGTGTAGAGGCTGTCAAACTTTTTTCTGAGGCAAAGAGATCCTCCTATCAAACCCAGCACAGCCTGTGTCACTGAGCTCACTGAACTAGTATTGACTACAAATTACTTTCTGTACAAAAATGTACAATTGGCATGGCCCCTAACTACGCAAATGTATGGGTTATTTTGAGCAACATTTTGTTCTAGACTCTGCTGTTAATCCTTACTATTCCAATATTCTTTTATATCAGCGTTATATTGATGACCTGTTCATTCTATGGACGGGCACGGCAGAAACACTAAAACTGTTTCATGCTTATTTAAATTTGGCCAATGAGCATTTACAATTCACTCTTGAGTTCAGTGACACAAGCATCAGTTTCCTGGATGTGTTATTCATAAAAAATAACAACTCTATACAGACAGATCTGTATCGCAAACCCACCGATAGGAATACTCTATTACGAGGGGATAGTTTTCACCCCACACACCTGATTCGAAGTCTGCCCATCAGTCTGTCAGTTGCACAGGGCACATAGGGTTTGCAGCACTGACGCTAGCTATAATACACGGTTGTTTTCATACATTGTGGTCGTGTATTTTGTATGGGGTTGGGTATATGGACAATTATATATACAAAATGTTTTCCTTTTTTCCTGATGGCCATATAGGAATAATAATGGCTGATCTATGTATCTGTCATTGATTGATTGATTGAATACTTTATGTAGAAGTTTGCAGACAAAAAGCACCTGAAAGTACAGTTTAAATACAAGGTCAACTAAATAGGATTAAAAAGCCCATGAAAGCCTAGCTTTTTTCAAATGGGGTCCTTTTGTACTGAATTCATAGTGACATTAAATGACAGACAGATATACACTACTATGCAGATCATATAGTTTACAATTGAAAAAATCTGGTTATTTTGTTAAAGGATAATTTTGCCCAACGTTTTTCTTACCTTTTTTTCCCTTTTTATGATGTTATGATATCCTAGGACGAGTGGTATAGTAGAACATTTTCATAACTCCATCCCGGGTCCGCCGCAGCTAAAAACCTGCGCCTATGGGACTTGCTCTAAATCACGTATTTTAATACCTTTTTATTTTTATTTTTTTGGTTGAGATCTGATGTTCATAGTGACTGAACACGATGCAACGTGATTGTTTTGAATGCACCCCACCGTAAGTCTCGCTTTAGTGAGACTTCCGGCACCCCACCGGAAGTCTTGCTAAAAAAAAGTTTAAAAATAGCTATTAAAATACGTGATTTAGAGCGAGTCCCATAGGCGCAGGTTTTTAGCTGCGGTGGACACGGGAAGGAGTTTTTTTCTACTGTACCACTCGTCCTAGGATATCATAACATCATAAAAAAGGTAAGAAAAACGTTGTCCGAAATTCTCCTTTAAGATTTCATTTATTATTGTCTCCGCCAGGCCGAAAGGCATGGTGAGAGAGTATGTTTTACCCCCTGTCCGTCCGTCCTTCCGTCCGTCCGTCCGTGTGTGTGTCCTGTCCGTGTGTTACCAGCTAATCTCCGGCACCGTTGGCCCGGTCGCTGCCAAACTGTGCACACACACTCCCTGGATGCCAATTCAGAACCTCTTTCTCAAATTTTTCACATGGGCCTGTTATAGCGCCACCTGGAGGCCGATTTGTGCAAAACTCATTTTTTTATATTACTCCTACAGATTTTATCCAAACGTCATGCAAATCGGTACACAGTATCTCTATAGTCATGTGATCAACACGGATCTGTCCGATTTCCCATATTCCATCCTCATTGGCTAAGGTTGGCTTCCAAAATTTGCAGGATTGGCCCGTTTTGAACAAAATGCCTCAAATCATTTCGCACACATTCCCACTACGCCGAGGAACAATGTTTTTCTACATTTTCTAAATCAGCCTCATGGTGGCACTATAAAAGGCTGATTTGTGTTTTTAACTATAACTGCACCGATCTGCATGAAACTTTGCACGCACACTCCGTAGAGGCCAAGGAAAAACATCTGCCCTGCATTTTTCACATTTGTCTTTTATAGCGCCACCAGGAGGCCCACTTATGTAAAACACATTTTTGGATATTAAGCCTTCAGAATTTATCCAAATTTCACACAAATCGGTACACATGATCTCTATAGTCATGTGAGTAAGATGGAACTGTTTGATTTTTCATATTTCATCCTGATTGGCTAACATTGACATCTAAAGTTTGCAGAAGTGGCCTGTTTTGAACAAAATGCCACAAATCATGAACGCAGTGTCCGATTGAGGTGACACTTGGCACGCAAATTCGCACTATGTTGAAGAACAAATGCCACCCTTTAACATTGCCCTATTATAGCGCCACCGCACAAACAATAACCTACCTGACCTGGCGGAGACCTGTGCTCCGAGGAGCACTTTTTCTAGGTGTGTATTGTATTATTTAAGGTGATATTGTTGAGGCCATATTTGAATACAAGGCTATGATGTTATGAAGCTTACTGTCAGGACCACACCCACACCCTAATTCCAGAGATCCTCATCTCCAGCCTATTAACCTTACACAGTACACACCTGTTCCTCATTAGTCCGCTCCTATATATACCCCCCTCTTCCACTCTACCTCAGGCAATATTGTTTGACTTTAGACACTATCAACTCCACACGGTACCGTCCGTGTATGCCCTTGTTTATTGTATCTCTGAACTTTGCCTAATACGTGTTTGCCTTTCCCACTGGTACCTTGCCTGGACCTTATTAAACACCCTTGAAACCTGCACCTGCATTCAAGAATGTCATTACACTTACACTCTGTCACTCCCTAGGCTGAATTATTTACAGCAAATTTTACAAATCTATGTCAGGAATGTGTAAATACACTGATAATTCTTCAAAACTGTTTGTAACCTCTCTCACCTAAACTCCAGCCTTCCAACTGATTTCTTTCCAGGGTCATGTTGTTGAATTTGGTCAGTAAATTGCTTGTCTCCAGGGTCATGTTGTTGAATTTGGTCAGTAAATTGCTTGTCTCTAGAGTCATGTTGTTGTATTTGGTCAGTAAAGTGTTTGTCTCCAGGGTCATGTCCTCGTATTTGGTCTGTAACTTTCTTGTCTCCAGAGTGATGTACTTGTATTTGGTCTGTAAATCTTTTCTCTTCAATGTCAGGTTATCTCTTTCAAGGGTCATGCCGTCTCTTTCGAGGGCCAGTTCGTCTCTTTCCAGGGTCAGGTTGTATATTTCCAGATTCAGGTTGTCTCTTTCTATGGTCAGGTCATCTCTTTCTATGGTCAGGTTGTCTCTTTCTATGGTCAGGTTGTCTCTTTGTATGGTCAGGATATCTCTCTCATATCTCATGTTGTCATAGCGGGTCTGTAACTCATTTCTCTCCTGTGTGAGGTTGTTGTAGTTGATCTGTAGCTGTTCATAGGCTAATTTATCTGCAAAGGAACAAACATTGTGATTATAAACACTGCTGTTGCTACTGTTCATGATGAGGTCAAGCATCTGTAGAAAAGTTGTTTTGAGAAAAAGAAAGCCGCAATGATACATTTTTTTAAATGTGCATTTTAACACCACCTCTTCATTGTACTTTGGAAATGCAAGTATTAATACTCATAACAAGCCTCTAATAATGAGAAATAGGTAAAAAATGTTGTCAAAAAGATATCAAGGTTTAGGTTAATGCTGTAGTAGCTTTTGTAGTTGCCAATGGGGATACTTTCCCATACTCTGAACGGGCGGTCTCGTCCTCCCAAGCTATGGTACTAGACACGCCTCTCGCCTCTGAGGCTACTATACACACCTGCCGTCGGTTCAAATCGCCGTGACACAGAGTAATATATATAGGACAAAATTTAAGTAAAGTACTTGAGTAAATGTACTTAGTTACTTTACACCTCTGCATACATGCTGCGCAGCGTCCGTTCTGCATGCTGGTACATGACTGAGTCATGTCTTGTTTCTTTTATTTTCTTTTTTTTGTGACATGGAATACTCACAGTGCACGGTCAGGCCTGTGAACACAACCAGCAGCATAAGACCCATCATTCCCAGACAAAGAGCAACAACTCTGTGACGTCTTCTCACTGTTTTAGAGCTCTGTCCTGCAATGGAAAATACAGCTAGTAAGTTTTCAGAGGCTAAGAGACAACAAAACAAGATTTGCACGGTGCAGTTTTTTGTACACGGATGCAAACTGCAGACAGAAGGTGAGATAAAGTGAAACAAGCGGTGAGAAGAAGATGACACGTTTGCATTCAAGGACCAGGTGGACTGCGACCCGGGCAGTGGACTCAACCCATTCAGACCGGGAATGCATCTGTGTCATTTTAGATTTCTTTGGTAATTCAAACTAGCAGATCTACAAGCTCATAGCACGGCACTGAGTGCCGTGCTATGAGCTTGTAGATCTGCTATTTTTGATAAATCACGATTTGTGCAAATCTTTGAATACATATATGTTTTTTAAACAACATTTTCCCTGGAACAACATAATTTACAAATGTTATATATTCAAAGATTTGCACATATTTTCATGATTGCTATTTAAACACTGTTACAGGTGAAAATGTTGATGGTGTTATGATATTAAAACATGGCACACAATTCTAGCCCACAGTTACTATGAGGATGTGTTAAAGTTGCAAAGTGTCACCAAGGGGACGACAATTAAAGGTAAAACTGATACATCTAACATAAAATGTGAAGTGTGCATGAATGGAAAATTAGCTTGGAGCAGAAAAAGAGTGAAGAAAGAGCAACGCTAGCACTTGTACACACAGATTTGGCTGGTACTATAGATCCTACAGCTAAAGATCGGTTCAGGTTCAAGAACAGCCCTGCTTATTTAGTGTTGTACCCAAACACAGGAAAAGTGCTCAAAAACAGCTTGGTGGAATTCACCACAAATGTGTCACTGAGAGTCCAACTCAGACAGAGCAGGAAATGGGTGGTGACAATTTGAATTTCAAGAGAGCTGCAACCCACCTATCAAAAGCTGACAAGGCAAAATAAATCTCATAAGATTCATACTGTAGGAACTTCAGCCAGAGACACTGGCTAAAACTAACGTTTCGCTACGTTAACACTACCACAACATCTGCTGTGCGGTCCGGGGTGCGCACCCGGGACCATAGTCTGAATCCACCCTAAGACACTAAGACACTAAGACGAAGACACATTAACCAAGATGAGAACGAATATTTAAAAGATTATGTGTGTGAGGTAAAATGTAGTGATGACCAACTAGTATGAAGAGCAAGTGTGGGTGTTGAACTACTGCACAATGAGGGTGTTGAATGTGCTCTGACACTGACGTCATGTAATCTGTAATCAATGCAGGGTCAATGTTCACAGGTGACACATCAGTCAGTGTTAGTGAACTCAACATGCTGTGTGTATGCATAGGCGACGGGTAATGAAGGCTAGGGTAGGCTAAATGTTATGCTGGTAAATTCTGGTAATCGTGCAAATTATATATAATATATGTGCGCAGCATTATTTTGATAATAAATCAGTAAAATTAGGCAAAAATAATAATTAAATAATACAACCCTAACCTAACCCTAACCCTAAAACCGAAATAAAGTAACCAAAATCCGAAAAGAAACTAACAAAATCCGCCTAAAAAACGGCGGCCGACCCAGCCCCAGGCGGGAGATTAGGTACGCCCAGGCCACCTTTATCCACTGGCCTCTGCAATTTTTTCAATTTCATTCTGGGATGTTTATTGTTCCATAGGAACTTATTCCAAATTTGGTCAAATTGTTTGAAATATTGTAACGGGATTTTGACCGGAAGGAACCCTGGCCATTTTTAAGTTTAAAGTAGCACTATGTAACTTTCCAACAACTACAGTATACTGTATAACATATTATGTCCCATAAAATTATAAAGTTACATGTTTAAGCAATGACAATAATCCCTCCATAAATGTATAGACTCAGGGGGTCCCTGGGAGGGGTTTGACTATATTTCTATGTATAGGGGAGACAAAGTTTCATCCTGGCATTTGCTAAGGCAGTGTCTATCAACCTTTTTTGTGCCAAGGCACACCTGGCATAGCCAAAAAATCCCAGGGCACACCTAGATATACGGTATATATAATTATATATATATATACGGTATATCTATATACACACACTAGGGGTGTGCCGATTTTCACATTTCACGAAACGATACGATACGATATTGGGCACACAACTTCGATACGATTTCGATACGATACGCACTTTTTTATCATGAAAATATATGGGGGAGAAAAAAAGCAAATGCAAACAAATATTTCTGTTTTTGCATTATTCAGACATGCAAACTTGTAGCTTTTCAGCTTCCACTAGCCGTTTTGAATCCAAATAGGGCAATAGTGTGACACCTGACCCGGAAAAAAACAGCATGTTGTCACCCATTTCACCTCGGGGCTGTTTGCATGCCTGATTATTATTATTGTTAAAAAAATAAATTAAAAAAAAAATCAATTTTTCTTTTTTTTTTTTTTTTTCAAAATGATTTTTTTTCAAACCTCCTTCAAACGGCGCGGCACACCTCAGCAGTAGCCCCGGCCCAAAATTGGGACGTTTGCCAGGGTTGATATACACTGTGCTAAGGCACCACAACTGCCATTCAAAGCAACGACTGGCCAATCACAGCGCGTCCTCGCTGGACATGCTTGCAGAGAAGCTTGGGTAATGAAGTCAAAGACGTTGGCTATTCGTGTCCAAAGTGGCCATGGAGTGGCCCCAAACTACATAGTGCCTGCTTTAAGTTGAAAAATAATAATATTCAACACTGCCTACTCTACCTGATGGCTAATAACAGTTAGGTGTTGCCTGGGCTTCAGTTGAGCTGTGCTGTTTTTTATTTTCACATTTTATTATTTGTTGCATCACATTTCATTACATGTTTTTATTCTGTGAAGGACTGAGTCGGCCAGGTGTATGAAAGGTGCTGTATAGTTAAAGCTGCCTTGAAATCATCTTTTCCTGCTGCAGGAAAGACATTTTGTACATTAACCCTTCCATTGTGTAAGGGTCATTTTTTACCCGTTTTCAAGTTTAAATAGGTAAAAAGTACCCTTTACATTTCTTTATTGGAACGAGGCTTCATGATATCCTCAGAAATAGCCATTTTAACGCAACAACATTATTTATCATCATTTTAATTAATTCTGATGGTCTCTATAAAAAAAAGTGACACTTGTGGTGTTAGGGTCCGAAATGACCCGGCAGAGAAGTGTGGCTCAATTCCCCCCAAATTGTCAATATTCAATGTTTACATGTTTGAGAGTGAGAGAGACTTGTCCTCAATTAGCATTTGCTATCAGGAGTAAAACAAAGTTTGAGTTTATGAAAAATAAATGACTTTTTACCTTCTATGGTATACGGGTCATTTCGGACCCTAGCACCACTAGTGTCACTATTTTTAATAATATTAACATTTTTTTAAAGTAAAAAAACGAAAACAAGCATTTTTTAATATTTTTTTTTTGGAGGTGTGTTCTAATTATTATTCTTAATTATTCTATTATAGCTAGATAACATCATTATCCATTGCCTTCATTATAGGAAATTTAATTAGTGAATTTTAACATTTTTATAATAGAAAACGAGATATATTGAAAGATGAAACCCTACCCCTAACCCAACATTATATTTTTAAAACTGTTTACATGGATATGAATGCATTACAAGTCAGCTATTACTACTTTTTTTTGTATTTTGGGCTGATTTAAATCACGGGTCAAATTTGACACGCTAACACCACAAGTGGATGCAGTTTGCTAACACAATGCAAGGGTTAAACTATTTTTCCACTTTGCAACCAAGAAATCACCTTCACAACAATTCACAACTTTGTCAAACTCACCCCGAGGCTGTCTTCTTACTGTGACCTCCTCTGGTCCAGCAATGGTGTCACGACCTCTAACATCATCCAGGCTCTCGTAGATGTGCTCCCCTCTCTCCTCCAGTCTCCTCAGCTTCAACTGTCCCCTGTCCACAGTGTCACCTCTGTGGCTTCTGTTTCCATCTCTCGGTCTTCTTTCTTTATATATCACCGTCTGTGTCGGGTCTGGCGCGGCATAAATATGTTTAGACATCTTACCGGTATTATAGTCCTGAAAAATAACTCTTTACCACAAATAGTGTTGTACACTACAGTATGTTGTATTTTCCTCTCCCGGCTTGATTAGCTATATCTCCCACGATCATCATTGCATGATTACTGCTAGAATTAAACCTGTTTAGCAAAAATGTGATGTACAGTATATCTGTTGGGGTTTGCGTGCAATCTGTTGCAATAAGGAAGTGTAAGGCAGAAATAAACACCCACCCACACGCCCACCACACACACACACACACACACACACACACACACACACACACACACACACACACACACACACACACACACACACACACGTGGACCCCCAACGTGGACATGCCAAGGGGTCCTTGGCATGTGGTCACTTGGTCACTGCAAATCAATACAGCGGGTGATCATCTTTATCCTATGATGAGAAATGTTAGAGCGCTCTCCACCACCAGTGGTGTAAAGTAACTAAGTACATTTACTCAAGTACTGTACTTAAGTACACTTTTGAGAAATGTTTACTTTACTGGAGTATTTCCCATTTTCAATACTTTTACTTCTACTCCACTACATCTCAGAGGCAAGTATTATACTTTTACTCCACTACAATTATTTGATTACTTTGCATATAAATTATTACATTATAAAACATACATTAACCAGGCTATTTGAAAATAGCCGATCTACAAGCTCACAGCGCGAGTGTGAGCTTATAGATCTGCTTTTTTCAAACATTTCAGTATTTAAGTATAGTTTGATGCCAATACTTTTGTACTTTCACTCAAGTAACATTTTGAACACAGGCCTTTTAAACAGAGTACTTCTACATTGTGGTATTGATAGTTTTACTTAAGTAAAAAAAATGCAGTGCTTTTTCCACCACTCTCCACCACCAAATAAGTGAATGTGTGTGCATTGCACTTTACATATGACTACTGTAGGTACCTAGAATTAAGGAAATGAACTGCATGTGGTTCATTTTGAGAACGGAAAGCTGACAGCAGTTATATTAATACCTCTATCGTAACCCTGTGCGTGCATCCTGAATGCACTGAGCAGATGATTATTTGTATTATAATTGTATTATAATTATGATTATGTATTTAATCAAGCAAATTATCAATATTTGCCTGATGAAGACCTAGAAGGTCGAAACGTTGCATAAATAAAGAGTTAGGTTTTTTTTTTAGCTTGAGAACAGTTTGCAGGCTTTCTTCTTCTTATCTATTATAATTATGATAAAAGATGAATGATCAGATGGGGGATATCAAAAGCAGAGGCACGGGTCACCCCCCCCAGCAAATCTGGTCTGTTGCACATTACATTAACCACTTAAATACTCAATACTTAGTAAACTTGACCTTAATTGGCTCTATACGTGGTCTGCTCTTTTTCCCTTTACATCAAATCTCTTAGCCGAAAATAAGCAATCTACAATGAAACGGTCATTTTTGGCAAATGTTCTCCCCATGATAAGGACTAGGGCTCAAGTGGTAAAATTAAAACCTGAATAAATGAGTGGGGTAACATAAGACATGTGCTTCCATACAGGTGGACTGCATGATACAATTACACAAACATCCTATAACACGGACAGTATAGAAATGCTGAGCAGTTGACCTCAATTTTGGATTAACGTGAAAAAAAAAGTGACAAAAATGAAATGAAAGATTGTTCATTATTGGGCCACGGATGGCTGGAGCTTCAATCTCAAAGGCATCACAGTGACTTAAAGGGGAATTTCGGACGAGCTTTTTCCTTTATTTTATATGATGTTATTATGTCCTAGGACGGTCCTAGGACATAATAGCAACTCCATCCCGAGTCCACCCCAGCTGAAAACCAGAGCAGACGGTCCGTGCACTAGATCCCGTATATTAATTTGTTGATATCTGACGTTCATATTGACAGAAACCTAGCCACAGTGTTTGTGTTAGCTGTGCCCCTCCGGAAGTCTCGCAAGACGAGATTTCACCTGTGATTTCATCCAAGTCAGCTTGTAGCCTAAACACTACAGCGGCCCATTTGGCCGCTGTAGTGGCCCACTGTGGCTATGGTTTCTGTCAATATGAACGTCATATAAACAAAAACATATATATATAAAATCGCGATTAAAATACGCGATCTAGCACATGGACCGTCCACTTAGGATGGAGTTATGACATTTTTCTACTGTACCACTCGTCCTAGGACATAATCACATCATAAAAAGGTAAGAAAAAGGCTAGTCCGAAATTCTCCTTTAAGTGACTTCTGCATTTTAACGACCTGAACCCGATTCTACAAATGTCTTCTAAATCCCAACAGTTTTTTGAAAAAACTTGATGATGATGCTATGGTCAGTGGTTTTCAAACTTTATCAGGTCAAGGACCCCCAAAATGTATATGTATTTGGCCGCTCATAGCGCGGCACCGAGTGCCGCGCTATGAGCTTGTATATCTGCTATTTTTGAATAGCCAAAGTGGTTAATAATGCTTTTTAGCTCAAATGAAAAAGTGACACAGATGCGTTCCAGGTCTTAATGGGTTAATTACAGGAAAGACATTAGTGAAAATTGTCGTCAAAAGCTCACATTCAATGACTTCTTGCTTGAGAGTGAAAACAGCTCAGTTAATCTGACTAGGCCAAACTAATTAGAGAGGGCTATGGTAACCACACTGAATTACAGCACAGATTCTTATTTTAAAGAGATGTGGTTCTGAAGATGACAAATAAATATTTATTTGAAATTAGGCACTGAATTAAAACATTACTGGCACAAATAATAATAATTGTGATAATTTGATAACCGGCGGAAAGATGCTAGTGTATCCGGTAGGACACTCAAAGGAGACTCTTTGTGTCTCCTACCGGAGAGACCACCGGTCATCAAATTATTGGCTTAGGAATGCGACAAAAACGAAAAAATCGCCATGAATTCAATGCTTCATGGGGTGTGTAATTGATAGAAAATAAGATTTTTTGGGGGTGAACTACTCCTTTAAAGCTTAATTTTTAACTTTCTACTTCTACCCCGGATTTTAACCCGGTCTCCTGCGCAAGTGCTGGATTTTTCACCAACTAGCTAATAGTGCCTGCCTGCTTGCTCAGGGGATAAACTGAATCTTGACCATCAGGTCAAAATTCGTGTCAGATCCTGTCTCTAGGTGACACATGACCTTTGACACGATCTAAACGTCTCAATAGAAGAGCAGAGAGACAAATACGTTTGTATTAACATACTCTACCATACAGATTGGACAACATTACATTAAATTGATTAAAACAAAGTTTTGAGTACAAATTTGAATATTGTACCTTTGACATCACTACATTTCGAGGAAGGGAAAACTTACATTATGAATTAAGCCCTATTACAAATATAGTGAAAATAGCAATACTATTTTCACTGTTAATGATATTTTATTCAAGTTTCCTAAAAATCTTAATTTCTTTTTAAGTTGGAGGGTGTCTATATTTTAATACAGCAATGCATTGAAATTAAAAAGAAAACGTACTTTTGAATACCTAAGTATGTTTAAACGCAAGTACTGAAGTACTTTAAGTACAAAGTTTGACTGAACAGCTTTTACTTGTAATTGAGTCATATTTCACCGGGAGTATATTTTGTCCACAACTGGTAAAAACCTAATACTCACACGACAGCATTCTTGGCACAATAAGTGTGCGTGCGTTGGAATGTCACCACGTTGTTCTTAGGCAGGCGATGGGGGTAAAACTTGAAGCAACACATAGCTGGACCAGCGCTGTCTGGAAGAGAGAAACAGAGTGAGAACGAGACACAAAGGCAGGCAGTGGAATAACAAGGGATACAAAAAATATCATCATTTAAAAAAAAATTGTCTATGTCATGATTAAAACCAGACGAGCCAATAAACTTACTCTCTATTGCCAGGACATCCAGAGATGAGAACAGCAGCATGCAGACCACTAGAATAACTGGTATCTTCTTCATCCTCATTGTTGTTATTATGATTATTATAATTGAAGTCTGTCAGTCGATCCACCGGTCAAGTTGTTTCTCTCTCTGTCCATGGGTCTATGTGTCTTAGGGTGGTAGTGTAGGTGGGTGGAACATGTGTGTGTGTGTGTGTGTGTGGGGGGGGGGGGGTATTACTAGAATTAAGGAAATAAACAGTCATCAGTATTTTGCGGTGAGAACAAAGATGTATTAATACACACGCACTGCATGTGTGTGCATCCTGAATGCACTTTATCGTAATCTACTCAGATATACTACTCATGCTGTAATATATTTGTTATAGGCCTATTGTATTTTATATTTTCCTTTATCCCCTCTTTCTAATCCAATAGCTCCACAATCTAATTCCAATATATGTATTCTAAATACTTATAAATGATAATATGTACCGATTTGCTTGATGTTTGAACAACATTTGTAGGAGTAATATATATATTTTAGCAAAAATCGTTCCCCTGGTGGCGCTATAATAGGGCAATGTTGAAAGGGTGGCATTTGTTAACGTAGTACGAATGTGCGTGCAAAGTTTCACCGCAATCGGACACTGCGTTCATGATTCCGCGGGCCATGGGCCACTCCTGCAATTGTGGCATGGGCCACTCCTACACAAATCCCGATTTGTGTGAAATTTGGATAAAATCTAAAGGAGTAATAACCAATTTTTTTTAATACATAAGTCGGCCTCCTGGTGGCGCTATAAAAGGCAGATGTGAAAAATGCAGGGCAAAGACATTTGAATGTGAGTCTGTCTCGGTGTAAACACTCAAAACCACAGCTCCACACGCACGCACGCACGCACGCACGCACACACACACACACACACACACACACACACACACACACACACACACACACACACACACACACACACACACACACACACACACACACACACACACACACACACACACACACACACACACACACACACACACACACACACACACACAAACAAACCACTTCTATGAAGAATGAAAGACTAAAAGGAGTGTGTCCACCTAATGACATTTATGTAAACCCTAAGTGCAAAGACATCATCTGCTGGCCATTGGAGAGAACTGAATACAACGGCAAAGTCATAGATATACTATTCCTACACATATGGAACTTGTGAATCCGTCTGAACATCGTATTTACACACTTATGACCCATATCCTGGCCTCTCTCCATTGGCTGCATGCCAGTATGGTTAAAATTCATTTTTAAATGTTGCTGTTTGTTTATAAAGCCCTAAATGGTCTGGTCCCCTCCTTTATCACAGACCTTCTAACCCCTATTCTAAGTACAGGTCAGCTGACATGGGGTGACTTTGCCTTTGCTGTCACAGCCCCTAGACTATATGGAACAGCATTCCCTCCTACCTCTACTGACTCTTTTTCGTCCAGGCTAAGAACTCTCTTTAATTCATAGTGTTTGTATGTTCCTGATGTGGCTGATTATTGGCTTGTGCCTCTAGGTCCATGTATTGTTTATTTGTGCCTATGAGCTGTGTGTCTTGCTGTATTTGTGATTGTATCTACTGTACCTGCAGCACTTTGGTCAATGTTGGTTGTTTTAAAATGTGCTTTATAAATTTAAATTTGATTTGACTTGACCTAGGCTACAATGTAAACACAAAACAAAATATGGATTAATAAGGGAATAAACATGCTTATTTTATTGTTTTAGAAAACAAATTCAGCAATTGATTATTAAAATACATGTTTAGCAGTACATTCAGTGAAGTAATAAACACATTTGCACTGATAATGAAAACACAAATGCAAAGGAAAATACTAAATAAATACCACAGATTCATACAAAAAATAAAGAAAAACATTGTCACTATACCAACTGGTTGTCTGGAACTGTTGTACCAGGTGCCCCTGTATCCCCCAGAACCCTCTACTTCAGGGGTGGGCAACTTTGATGATGGAGAGGGCCGCTATATTTCCACACTCCAGAGGGCCACATTGCATATACTGTCGGATAAGCAGATCTACAAGCTCTACAAGCTCAAAACGCATCTGCTTTTTTTGGTATTTTCTAATTGGAATCCTGAATTATTTTTTGCTATTTTTGAATTAGAATCCTGAAAAGTTATTTTTGTTTTCATTTCAAGTGCATTTAGTTAACCCTAACCCTTATGTTAACTTTGTGAACTATACACATTCATTGGACATAACAAAAAAAATAGCATTTTAATATTATAGTCATTAAGCTACTAACATAGACTGAAGTAATTAAAGCAGGTCCTGTTTGCATGTTTGGAATTGTAACAGCTGAAATCAATAATATATCAGTATTCCGATATTAACCTGCGGGCCGCATTAAGTGAAGGTGGGGGCCGCATATGGCCCCCGGGCCGCCAGTTGCCCATGTATGCTCTACTTATTAGCTCTGCCAGGCCGGAGGCTGGGAGGCAGAGATTATGGATTCCGTGGTCAGTTCTAGGAGATGATGTCCTTGACCCATTTCTGGGTTGGGTCAATACAGAATTTGCGACCATTCTTCATTGTGAACCTATAGAACAGACAGAGATAGAGAGAAGATTTCCATCCTTAGGGTGTGTCATTTTACATTTTGTTTCATCATTCCTCACTGGGTCACTCACAAGACACTGCCGCTTTATTTATCATGATGGATACATGATTTTATTATTATTATAGCTGTCACTCTGAGCATGTCATATCAACTTTAGCAGTTTATAAAATGGGCAGCTCAAATCATAATCTAATTGATATAATCTGGTTTATACTCTATTTTTAAAAGCATGTACTTTTGAATACAATACGTGATATGTAAAGGAGTATCATTACTTTGACAAAGTACTGGGGTCTAGTTAGGGTTGCCAACCGTCCCTTGAAATAAGGAATCGTCCCTTAGCCTATTTGGAAACCAAAAGACGTGTCCCTGATTGAACTGACAAGGGACACACTTTGTTCCTTATTTTTGGGAATCAATCAATGACACATATCTTACAAGTTCAAACAGCTCATATACATATACAATAATACAGGTTGTTAACCACTTAAACCCTCTAGACTTAGTAAACTAGACCTGAGTTGTCTCTGTACTTTTTTCTGTCTACAATACATGTCTTTTCCAAAAATAGCCGATCTACATGCTCACAACACTCTGCATTGCGACGCGTTGTGAGCTTGTAGATCTGCACTTTTTGGCTAATGCTCACCCAGAATAATGGATGCAGAATATGGATGCAAGTAGTTCATATAATATGCAAAAACTGTCCATATATACAGTGAGATTTTATATTTTTCTGGGCATCCCTTATCTTTCTTGGATTTAAGGGACGCCCGGCTTGGGTGTCCCTTATTAGAATTTTAGGTAGTTGGCAACCCTTGGTCTAGTACTTTGTCCACCATTGTCAACACCTAATATTCACACAATGCCATCCTTACACTTCAGGTGAGTGTGCAATAGTAAGTATAACATAATACTCACACAACGCCATTGTTACGACAGTGAATGTTGGTGCGCTGGAATTTCACCACGTTGTTCTTAGGCAGGCGATGGGGGTAAAAGTTGAAGCAGCACTGACCTGGAGGAGCGGCGTTGTCTGGAAGAGAGAGACAGAGTGTGATGAGACACAGAGACACAAAGTGGAATAGCAAGAAAAACAAACAAATAAGTAAATAACAAGACAACTTTGATCAGCATTTAAAACAATGGTCTCCATCATGATTAAAACCAGTGGAGACAGTTTACTTACTCTGTTGTGCCAGGACATCCAGAGTTGAGAACAGCAGCACGCAGACCACTAGAACAACTGGTATCTTCTTCATCCCCATTGTCATCTTTAAGATGATTGTAGTCTGTCAGTCTATACCTGTGAAGTTGTAACGATCTCTCTCTCTGTCTCATGGGTCTATATGTCTTAGGTAGTGTAGGTGGGTGGATACATGTCGGGGGTGGGGGTGTTGTTTCTAGTATTAAGGAAACAGTGTTTGCACACACACACACACACACACACACACACACACACACACACACACACACACACACACACACACACACACACACACACACACACACACACACACACACACACACACACACACACACAGGAAACAGAGCCTCCTTGACACTAAGGTCTCTCTCTGACTATCCATCCCTCAAACAAGTCAGCCTTGTAACTTCAGCTGCAAGTAAGTAAATACATGTTATTTGTAGAGCGCCTTTCAAAAACATTGACCGTGACATAGTGCTTCACAAGTTGGAAAGCAGGAGAACATCTTGATAATTAGATCTAAAGACCAAATAAAACAATCACCATTTAACCAATCAACCCAAAGAGCTGTAATCACAAACAACCAGTGGTGGGAAAAGTACAATAATGCAATGAATAAATACTCTGTTACAAGTAAAAGTCCAGCATGAGTGTGCATGAGTGTGCATGAGTGTGCCCGCGCGCACACTCATGCACACTCATGCGCACACACACACACACACACACGCACGCACACACATGCACGCGCACGCACGCACGCACGCACTCGCGTGGATGAACACTCGTTCTATGCGGCTCGGCCCTTAGGTTCCACGCCATATATGAAAACCCCTCTCGCCTGTGGTTAGAGGAAGCATTATGTAGGCCTTTGAGAACATGAAAAAAACCTGTTTGCAGGTTTGTGTGAGTCATAATGGCAGAAAGAAACCATTAACACACACATCATCAACTCGTAGTAATTCCTGCTACTCGCAGTAATTCCTGCAATATATGAGATTCAAATAAGAGCTCATGTTGTGCAATATCGCCTATTGTAGTGTGCATGGGGATACCACATATTTTACAACTTTCCGCGTATTTCGCAACTTCCCGCAATCTCACTGCATAAAATTGCAAAAATTTCATCGCAAAATCAAGGATTTTAGCCCGCATAATCAAGGATTTTAGCCCGCATAATCAAGACTTTTAGACCGCATAACCAAGGATTTTTGCCCGCGTTTTTCTGGAGGGTCTAGATATGGGACTAGACACTTGATGCACCTCATGATGAGTGTTGTGCAACAGGGCAGCAGTCATTCAGGCGACAGAGAGGAAATAAGCAGAATAGTGTGAACTATACAGAATTCACACCTTACACAATTACACAGAAAGTGGCCACACATGCGTCATTCAAACGTTCGCACGTTCAAACCCCTCAAACACACACACACACACACACACACACACACACACACACACACACACACACACACACACACACACACACACACACACACACACACACACACACACACACACACACACACACACACACACACACACACACACACACACACACACACACACACACACACACACAATGGCTGGTTCTTCGGTTGCGAAGAATACAGTTTTTTTTCTTTTTCTTTTTCTTTGAGGCATCCACGTTGAACATAAGCCAATCTTTCTGTTACTCTCTCTCTTTCTGCAGTCCATCCTTATATCTTTTATCATGCAACTTGCATTAAATAATCATGCACTCACATGTGTCTATGTGCAATGCACGCACGCATGCACGCACACGCACACACACACACACACACACACACACACACACACACACACACACGTGGACCCCCAATTTGGGGGTCCTTGGCATGTGGTCACTTGGTCACTACAAATCAATACAGCGGGTGATCATCTTTATCCTATGATGAGAAATGTTAGAGCGCTCTCCACCACCAGTGGTGTAAAGTAGCTAAGTACATTTACTCAAGTACTATACTCAAGTACACTTTTGAGAAATGTTTACTTTAATGGAGTATTTCCCATTTTCAATACTTTTACTTCTACTCCACTACATCTCAGAGGCAAGTATTATACTTTTACTCCACTACAATTATTTGATTACTTTGCATATAAATTATTACATTATAAAACATACATTAACCACTTTAGTCCTATTTATACCCAGGCTATTTGAAAATAGCCGATCTACAAGCTCACAGTGCGAGTGTGAGCTTATAGATCTGCTATTTTCAAACATTTCAGTATTTAAGTATAGTTTGATGCCAATACTTTTGTACTTTTACTCAAGTAACATTTTGAACACAGGCCTTTTAAACAGAGTACTTCTACATTGTGGTATTGATACTTTTACTTAAGTAAAAAAAATGCAGTGCTTTTTCCACCACTCTCCACCACCAAATGAGTGAATGTGTGTGTATAGCACTTACGTACAGGTACCTAGAATTAAGGAAATGAACTGCATGTGGTTCATTTTGAGAACGGAAAGCTGACAGCAGTTATATTAATACCTCTATCGTAACCCTGTGCGGGCATCCTGAATGCACTGAACAGATGATTATTTGTATTATAATTGTATTATAATTATGATTATCTATTTATTCAAGCAAATTATCAATATTTGCCTGATGAAGACCTAGAAGGTCGAAACGATGCATAAATAAAGAGTTAGGGTTTTTTTGGAGCTTGAGAACAGTTTGCAGGCTTTCTTCTTCTTATCTATTATAATTATTTTTTATAATATAATATAATATAATATAATTATGATAAAAGATGAATGATCAGATGGGGGATATCAAAAGCAGAGGCACGGGTCCCCCCCCCAGCAAATCTGGTCTGTTGCACATTACATTAACCACTTAAATACTCAATACTTAGTAAACTTGACCTTTGGCTCTATACTTGGTCTGCTCTTTTTCCCTTTACATCAAATCTCTTAGCCGAAAATAAGCAATCTACAATGAAACGGTCATTTTTGGTTGTCCTCCCCATGATAAGGTGTAAAACCTGAATAAATGAGTGGGTTAACATAAGACATGTGCTTCCATACAGGTGGACTACATGATACAATTACACAAACATCCTATATCACGGACAGTATAGAAATGCTGAGCCGTTGACCTGAATTTTGGATTAAAGTGAGAAAAAAAAAGTGACTCTGAAATGAAAGATTGTTCATTATTGGGGCACGGATGGCTGGAGCTTCAATCTCGTTCAATCAATGACTGTGATGATGATCATGCTTGAGAGTGAGAACAGCTCAGTTAATCTGACTAGGCCGAACAAATTAGAGAGGGCTATGGTAACCACACTGAATTACAGCACATATTCCTATTTTAAAGAGAAGAGAGCAGATATGTGGTTCTGAAGATGACAAAACAATATTTAATTGAAATTAGGCATGAATTAAAACGTTACTGGGCCAAAGGCACAGACCAATTAAAGTGTATTATTAAAATAAGCTTATAACCAACATATGACCAACTGAAATGAACACCAGTGGCCCAAACAAAAAAAAAGCTATAAAACAGTTGCCTATATCTTTCTCAGACAAGCCAGTACACACAACGCCACAGGTAAAAAGGCCTAAAGCCAGGTTTCATAGCTGAAAGTCAGGGACAGAGAAGTATGTGAATCATCACAGTGCTATCAGCGTGTTAGAAGACGCTCCCCACCACCATCGTCAAATCACCAAATAAGGGAATATGTTTTTGTTAAGTTTTCCATCCTCTAAAGTTCCACTCTATGTGCCATAGAGTGGTACAATCTATGCCATGGTGTGAATGATAATGCAGCCGTTTCCTACAGTATATGTGATGGCCCTCGCCCACCCTGTCCAGGGGCGGACTGGCCATTTGGCATACCGGGCATATGCCCGTTATAAAAAATATTGAAAAATTGAAAAATATTTTTAGGATTATTACGGTCATTTCCGGGTCGCGCGGCCCAATTATTAGTTACGTTAATGTTTGGGCTGGGATGCTTTTCAGCAGTGGTGTAATTTACACAGGGTTGCTGGGTTGCTGGGTACAGAATACATACAGTTACAGTACATAGTGCCGCTTTAACTAGAACAAAGGGATTCTACCGTTGCGCCTCAGCCTTAAACGGCCAGTCCGGTGCGTCACAGGGATAGGGACAATATATGCAGAAGAGAGAACGCTGGAGCAACACGGACAGTTTAGGCCTTTTATTTATTTTCGGTGCAAGTAAAACAGACTGACGTTTCGGTCTTTCGACCTTCCTCAGAGCCATGACTCTGAGGAACCACTAGTTAACTGGGTGAAAGTTTATTTATTTTTATTTTTTAAAGAAAAGCTTGGTGTTCATCTTAAAGCATTGTCACAAAACCGCCTGGTTGTCTGGAACTGCTTTATTAGACAGCCCTGAATCCCATAGAACCCTCACATTTGGCTTGTTATCCCTGCCATGCTGAAGGCTGGGAGACAGAGACTTATGGGTTCTTTGGCCTGGCCTGCACGACTGCGATGACATTCTGGACCCAGTTCTCGGTTGGGTTGACACAGAACTTGCCACCTTTCTTCATTGTGAACCTAGAACAGACAGAGAGAAGATTTTCATCACTAAGTTGTTTCCTTTTACATTTCGTTTAATCATGTCCTCACCGGGTCACAAGACAGTGCAGTATTATTGATCATGATGGATAGATGATTTTAGTATTGATTAGCTCTCTTAGTCTCTTTTAAGCATGTAATCTGAACTTTAACAGTTTATAAAATGGGTAGCTGAAATCTCATTTATAAAATCTGGTTTGTGGCATCGCTCTATACATTCCAGGAATCTCTGTATGTAATGTTTGTACACATTCACTCATCTATATCTTTATCTTTATTTATATCATTTATCTCAAGAACCGCACCCACACTAGGTGGGTGTATTGCTGAGGTCAAGAGGGCCTATGTTATTGTACAAATTATTCTTGAAATCTGTATTAAAAACTGTTTTCATATTGCTATTATTATCCATTGCATTATCCATATTTATATTGTAATAATATCACAGCTAAGGGGGTTCATAGCTGTGAAACAATCACAATATGCCATGGCCTGTTTGACAGCGTTTGACATCTTGGTATCTTGACTCTTGTGTGTAAACACTATTCTGAATGAATGCAGGTCAGAATCAGAATCAGAATCAGTTTTATTGTCACATCACAGGTTTACAAGGTAAAATTCGTTTTTGTACATCGTTCCCATCGCAACGTTAGTTTCCATAGAAAGAAGAGGGGGGGGGGGAGAAGAAGAGGGGTGGGGGGCAGTCCAGTGGGCACCAGGTGTTTCTGAGCAGCAGCGCATTTCTTTTTCCAAAATGTAAAAATATAAAGAATAAATATATGCTTTGGAAAATGCTCCGATATAATGTAAGGTATATATGATTTGAACATGCACGGTACATCATTATCAGACCTAAATTTACCCTTCAACTTGTTGTTTATCCCCTAAATGACTGGATATCACAGGTTTTGCAGCAATGTGTAGGAATTGTAGAAGTATTGGGCCAAAAATGTGATTACAAATAAATATCATTATGTATAAAATACAAATACAAAATAAATAAATGTTTAAAAAACTGGGTATATAAATATTATTATGTATTTGGGTCTGCATTTATATAATACATATATAATATATTTATATAATACATAATATAAATATAAAATGTTAAATAAATAAATGGGGCCGAGAAATACTTGGCACCCACTGTTCCGGTTACCTTCTGAATGTGAGTCTATGTACTGTATGTTAACTGTACTTGTACAATGCGCTCAATGTTTATGTACAGGTACAATACAATAAGCAAAACCCTGTGGTGGACAGTAACTAAGAACATTTATTTGAATACTGTACTTAAAGCTTAATTTTGTAACTTTCTACTTCTACCCCGGATTTTAACCCGGTCTCCTGCGCAAGTGCTGGAATTCTTATCATTGAGCTAATAGAGTCTGCCTGCTTGCTCAGGGGATAAACTGAATCTTGACCATCAGGTCAAAATTTGTGTCAGATCCTGTCTCTAGGTGACACATGACCTTTGACACGATCTAAATGTCTCAATAGAAGAGCAGAGAGACACATACGTTTGTATTAACATACTCTACCATACAGATTGGACAAAATCACATTATATTCATTAAAACAAAGTTACACAGTGCCGCTTTGAGTACAAATTTGAATATTGTACCTTTGACATCACTACATTTCGAGGAAGGGAAAACTTACATTATGAATTAAGCACTTGAGCCCTATTACAAATATAGTGAAAATAGCAATACTATTTTCACTGTTAATGAGCATTTGATACTATTGATCACCATATTTTGTTGCAGAGACGAGAGCATTTGGTTGGCATTAAGGGTGCTGCATTGAACTGGTTTGAGTCTTATCTGTCTGACAGATTTCAGTTTGTAAGCGTTAACGATACACCTTCATTGCGTGAAAAGGTTAAATACGGAGTCCCACAAGGCTCTGTACTTGGACCAATACTATTTACTCTATATATGCTTCCTTTAGGTGAGATCATTAGGAAACACTCTATAAATTTCCACTTTCCACAGATGATACACAATTATATCTATCGATGAAGCCAGATGAAACAGATCAACTGGCTAAACTTCAAGAATGTCTTATAGACATCAAGAGTTGGATGACCCGTAATTACCTACTCCTCAACTCGGACAAAACTGAAGTTATTGTACTTGGCCCTAAACACCTCAGAGATAAATTAGCCGATGAGAATTTTACCCTAGATGGTATTACCTTGACCTCCAGGGCCACTGTAAAGAATCTGGGAGTCACGTTTGACCAAGATATGTCCTTTCAGTCCGACATAAAACAAATTTCAAGAACTGCCCTTTTTCACCTGCGTAATATTGCAAAAGTTAGGCACATTCTGTCCCAAAATGATGCAGAAAAACTTGTTCACGCATTTGTTACTTCTAGGCTGGACTATTGCAACGCTTTATTATCAGGCTGCCCAAGTAAGTCCCTAAATAGCCTGCAGCTAGTCCAGAATGCCGCTGCGCGCATACTGACAGGAACCAGAAGAAGAGATCATATCACTCCTTCATTGGCCTCTTTGCACTGGCTCCCGGTTAAATACAGAATAGAGTTTAAGGTTCTCCTCCTCACATACAAGGCTCTCAATGGACAGGCACCAGTATATCTCAAAGAACTCATCGAGCCCTATAAACCAGCCAGAACACCATTGCGTCCACAGTATGAAAAAATGCTTACGGCTCCAGGAAATCCCCAAAAAGCTAGAACAGGAGGCAGAGCATTTAAGTTTCAGGCACCTCAGCTGTGGAACCTTCTCCCAGTCTCAGTCCGTGAAGCAGACACACTCTGTATATTTAAGACTAGATTAAAAACCTTTCTCTATGATAAAGCCTATAGCCGAAGTGTATAGACTCAGTCACCCTATAGTCATCCTCTCTCCCCTCTCCCTCCCCACCCCCGCCCCCCCTCTCCCCACCCCCGCCCCCCCTCTCCCCACGTTGGAGGGTGTCTATATTTTAATACAGCAATGCATTGAAATTAAAAAGAAAATATACTTTTGAATACTTAAGTATGTTTAAACGCAAGTAGGCTACTCAAGTACTTTAAGTACAAAGTTTGACTGAACAGCTTTCACTTGTAATTGAGTCATATTTGACCGGGAGTATATTTTGTCCACAACTGGTGAAAACCTAATACTCACAAAACAGCATTCTTGGCACAATAAGTGTGCGTGCGTTGGAATGTCACCACGTTATTCTTAGGCAGGCGATGGGGGTAAAACTTGAAGCAACACATATATGGACCAGCGCTGTCTGGAAGAGAGAAACAGAGTGAGAACGAGACACAAAGGCAGGCAGTGGAATAACAAGGGATACAAAAATCATCATTTAAAATAAATGGTCTCTGTCATGTTTAAAACCAGACGAGACAATAAACTTACTCTCTATTGCCAGGACATCCAGAGATGAGAACAGCAGCATGCAGACCACTAGAATAACTGGTATCTTCTTCATCCTAATTGTTATTATTATGATTATTATAATTAAAGTCTGTCAGTCGATCCACCGGTCAAGTTGTTTCTCTCTCTCTCTGTCCATGGTTCTATGTCTTAGGGTGGTAGTGTAGGTGGGTGGAACGTGTGGGGGTGGGGGAGGGGTGGTGTTAAATTAAGGAAACAAACTGTCATCAGAATTTTGCGGTGAGAACAAAGATGTTGTAATACAAACACACTGTGTGTGCATCCTGAATGCATTTGATCGTAATCTACTCAGATATACTACTCATGCTGTAATAGGCCTTTAAAAATATATATTTTTTCCTGTATCCCCTCTCTCTAATCCAATAGACACACACACACACACACACACACACACACACACACACACACACACACACACACACACACACACACACACACACACACACACACACACACACACACACACACACACACACACACACACACACGCACGGTTGGTTCTTCGGTTGCGAATATCATAGGAAGAATAGAGTTTTTCTTTTGCTTTGAGCCAATCTTTCTGTTACTCTCTCTTTCTGCAGTCCATCCTTATATCTTTTATCATGCAACTCGCATTCAATACTTGTGCACTTACATCTGTCTATGTGCAATGCGCATGCACACGGTACAGCCTGAATGCTTAACCCCTTCAGTGAGGGAGTCCGGTGGCTTTGTTATGCAGTGGGGGTCATTTTCCAATTCCTGGCATGGTTTGGAATGGATCCATATGTGCCCTTATAGGGGACATCAGGTGGTCACAGCGAATCAATACAAAGTTATTCTGAGTGATCATCTTTATCCTATGACAAATGTTAGAGAGCACTTTCCACCACCAAATGAGTGAATGTGTGTGCATTGCACTTACGTACATATGCCTAGGTACCTAGAATTAAGGAAATGAACTGCATGTGGTTCATTTTGAGAACGGAAAGCTGACAGGAGTTATATTAATACCTCTATCGTAACCCTGTGCGTGCATCCTGAATGCACTGAACAGATGATTATTTGTATTATAAATATGATAAAAGATGAATGATCAGATGAGGGATATCAAAAGCAGAGGCATGCCCCCCCACTCTGCACATAAAGTACAGAACAGACGAGTGACAAGTTACAGTAAGCCACTTACTGTAAATACTCAATACTTTGTAAACTTGACCTTTGGCTCTATATTTGGTCTGCTCTTTTTCCCTTTACACCAAAAATAGGCATAATAAGGATGCTAGGGTTCAAGTGGTTAAAGTAAAACCTGAATAAATGAGTGGGGTAACATAACTTATGTTATCCCACTCATTTATTCAGGTTTTGTTTATTCAGCTTTTGTTACATACAGTAAGACATGTGCTTCCATACAGGTGGACTGCATGATACAATTACACAATCATCCTATAACACGGACAGTATAGAAATGCTGAGCAGTTGACCTCAATTTTGGATTAAGGTGAAAAAAAAAGTGACTTTGAAATGAAATATTGTTCATTATTGGGCCACGGATGGCTGGAGCTTCAATCAAAGACATAGTGTTTCAATAGGAACAGTGACTTAACTCATTAGCTGCCAAAAATGTTTATAAACGTTTTTGACAAAAATAAATATATTTTTCTAAGTACTAGCTTAGAAAAGTCTGGCAGTCTGTGAGGGTAAAATAAAAACTCTGGCAGTTTTTAAGTGACTTAAGTGCCTCCATTTCAATTACAGGAAATATATTTGTGAATATGGTCGTAAATTGTCGTCAAAAGCTCACATTCAATGACTGTGATGATGATCATGCTTGAGAGTGAGAAAAGCTCAGTTAATCCGACTAGGCCGAACAAATTAGAGAGGGCTATGGTAACCACACTGAATTACAGCTAAGATTCTTATTTTAAAGAAATGGAGCAGAGATGTGGTTCTGAAGATGACAAAACAATCTTTATTTGAAATTAGGCACTGAATTAAAACATTACTGGGCCAAAGGAACAGACCAATTAAGGTTCATTATTAAAAGAAGCTTACGAACATATAAACAACTGAAATAAACACCAGTGGCTTAAACTCAAAAAGCTATAAAACAGTTGCGTATATCTTGCTCAGACAAGCCAGTGCACACAAGATGCCAAGGCAGGGAAAAGGGGGCTTGATGTCAGGTTTCATAGGGGAATGGTAATCAGGGAACTGCTTACACCTGGCACTTGAAAACGATGTGAATCATCACAGTGCTATCAGCGTGTTAAGACAACGCCCCCCACCACCATTGTCAAAACACCAAATGAGGGAATATGTTTCGTTAGAATGGTTTTCCATCCTCTAAAGTTCCACACAGTTGTACAATCTATGCCAAGGTGTGAATGACGCGGCTCTGTTTCCTATGAGAAACTTTATGTTGGTTTATCCTCCCATTTGTCACATGTCTGTACATGTGTCAGCGTGCCACTGATTTAAACAAAAAATAAATACAAATATTCATGCTTTCTAATCTGTTGTTTAAAGTACATTATTGTCAAGATAGAAGAAAAAAGAAACTAGAGCAAAATGGGACATTAAAGCTGCACTTTGTAACTTTCCTCTTCTACCCCAGTGCTGACATTTTGACCATTGAGCTAATAGAGCCTGCCTGCTTGCTCAGGGGATGAATTGAATCTTGACCTTCAGGTAATTTTTTTTGTCAGATCTGTGTCTAGGTGAGACATGACCTTTGACACGATCTAAATGTCTCAAAAGAAGAACAAGGAGACAAATTACAACCACCCCAATTGTACAAGTTATATTGTATTTACATACTCTACCATACAGATTGGACAAAATGACATTGTATTCATTAAAAAAAGTTACAGTACATAGTAACGCTTTAAAGGACAACTTTGTTTTTTTACAACCAAGGTTTATGTTTTAGATTGTAATTAAAGTAAACATTTTTTTTTACTGCTTTCTATAGTTTTAGCAATCTTCGCAATCTTTTTTACAGTGGGCTGGGGCATTCTGTCCGGTGGCTAAATATGTATTTTCTTTACACAATAACCGGCGTTTTCTTTATTATTATTTACAGTAGCTCTTCTAGCCCCCAATTACTCACATCTGGCCATCAAAGACCACAGGACCTTTTTAGGCAAAAGGCATATTTAGCCACCTACAGAATTATCCACTGTAAAAAATATCGCGAACATTGCTAAAACTATAGAAAGCTGTAAATGAAAAACAAATTACACTCATCTTTTATTTACTTTAATTACAAGCTAAAATATAAACCTTGGTTGTAAAAACCAAAGTTGTCCTTTAACTAGTTACTACTAACTGGGTGACCTGTTCAATTTTTTAGAAAGCAAAGCTTGGTGTTCATCTCAAAGCATTGTCACAAAACCGCCTGGTTGTCTGGAACTGCTTTGTAGCAGGTATTAGACAGCCCTGAATCCCATAGAATCCTCACATTTGGCTTGTGATCCCTGCCATGCTGAAGGCTGGGAGACAGAGACTTATGGGTTCTTTGGCCTGGCCTGCACGACTGCGATGACATTCTGGACCCAGTCCTCGGTTGGGTTGACACAGAACTTGGCACCTTTCTTCATTGTGAACCTAGAACAGACAGAGAGATAGAGAGAAGATTTTCATCACTAAGTTGTTTCATTCACCTCACCGGCAGGCACGTGCACACGTAGACATGAAAGGGGGCTCGAGCCCCTGCCCTTTTACCCGTCGGTAAAAAGTGCTCTCTCCAGACTAGAATTATATATTTTTAAAAATCTATTACCCCCAAAAAAAGAAATATCAACTGCTCCTAACGGCCTAACGGTAAGGCCGACGGAAATGGCAATGGAAGTGCTGGATGCAGCTCAAAGTGAACGGGCGACAATGGCCAAAGCGGGAAAAAAATGCCGTTTTCAAGATGTTTTGGCCATTATCTCTGGAACGGAAGGTCCAGTCTGCTCAGTTCAAAGCTTGTTGGATGCGTGACTTTGAAGTGCAATTTGGAGTGTGAAGTCAAGCAGATTAGTCAGGGGATATTAAAGAAATCTTGGAATAAATTCCTTACCAAAAAAAATCTTCACCAATGTGTTTGTAAAGGTGTCTAGTAACACATCTCACAAAGACTGAAATGCAGTTTCCCTAAGAGAATTTTTGACAGCTCCTTAAAGTTGGGGTACCCACCATAACCTAGGTAAAAAATAAATAAAAATAAAAATATTTTTTTAATTCTGTTTTAAGTAGCATGTGAGGGGTCAAACTAGGGTGTTTTTATGATTCTGAATCCATTGCAAGCATTTGTTTTGCACCAAAACCACTCCTTGGGATAAAAACGGCCCAATCTCAATGGGCTTTTTACACAAAAAGTATACCTGGAAAAGGATGGCAATGGCCGTTTTTAGCCCAAGGAGTGGTTTTGGTGCAAAACAAATGCTTGCAATGGATGAGTGAGATGTGTTACACCTTTACAAACACATTTGTGAAGATTTCTTTTGGTAAGGAATTTATTCCAAGATTGGAAAATGTTCTGCTAATATCCCCTGACTAGATGAGCTGTTCTCCAGAACCTGCCTGCTCCATACTGTGACTATAGAAACGTCACAAGGTTAATTTAATTAACTCAAAGTTAACTGGAGTCCTAACTATGGAGAAGTGGACAGAGCAGCACATGTCTCTAGGGTGAAAGGTACAGGCAGAGCTGTAGAAATTACTGACAAAGTTGAAATTTACAAAAAAGTAAACGTTGGATACCAGCTGCCTTGCTTGTTTCAACAGGCAGTCGAGAGAGCCTATGTTTTTGTACAAATTATTCTTTAAATCTGTATTAAAAACTGTTTTCATATTGCTATTATTATCCATTTCATTATCCATATTTATATTGTAATAATATCACAGCTAAGGGGGTTCATAGCTGTGAAACAATCGCAATATGCCACAGCGTTTGACATCTTGGTATCTTGACTCTTGTGTGTAAACACTATTCTGAATGAATACAGGTCCAGTGGGCACCAGGTGTTTCTGAGCACCAGCGCATTTCTTTTTCCAAAATGTAAAATAATAAAGAATACATATATAGACCTGTGTCTAGGTGAGACACGACCTTTGACATGATCTAAATGTCTCAATAGAAGAGCAGGGAGACAAAATACAGCCACCCCAATTGTATAAGTTATATTGTATTTACATACTCTACCATACAGATTGGACAAAATTGTATTATATTCATTAAAACAAAGTTACACAGTGCATCTTTGAATATTGTACCTTTAACACCACTACATGTCTAGGAAGGGGAAAATTCAATTATGAATTAAGCACTTAAGCCCTATTATAAATATAGTGAAAATAGCAATACTATTTTCACTATTAATGATATTTTATGAACATTTCCTGAAAATATTTTTTGTAAAAGTTGGGGGGTGTCTATATTTTAACTAATTTACTGCCAATAACGCATATATGCGTTCTATTGAATACATCACTTGCCTGCCAATAACGCATAAATGCGTTCTATTGAAAAAAAAAAAAAAAAAAAAAGTTTATTTTAAAAAATTTGACCCTAAGACCTAGGAGATATGATTTTTTGAAGATCTAGACTCCTATCCACTTCCTTGTTAACTTAAAACTTAAAAATTCTGTATCTCGGCTCCTGAGTACTTTTTGTTTTTCAATTAAAAATCTCTGGCAGCCAACAGCTAAAAATCTGAAATAACTCTGGCAGCTGGTATACAGCAATGCATTGAAAAAAAAAAAAAAATGCTTTGTACTTTTGAATACTGAACTTTCACTTGTAGTTGAGTCATATTTGACCTGGAGTATGTATTGTCCACAACTGATAAAAACCTAATACTCACACAACAGCATTCTTGGCACAATAAGTGTGCGTGCGTTGGATTTTCTTCACGTTGTTCCTAGGCAGGCGTTTGCTGTAAAACTCGAAGCAGCACTCAGCTGGACCACCACCGGCGTCTGGAAGAGAGAAACAGAGTGAGAACGAGACACAGAGACACCAAGTGGAATAACAAGAGTAATAACAAAGCAAATATGATCATCACAATTTTTTTTATTAAAACCAGACGATCCAGTGGACTTACGCTGTTGTGCCTGGACATCCAGAGACGAGAACAGCAGCATGCAGACCACTAGAATAACTGGTGTCTTCTTCATCCTCAGCAATATTATGACTATTATTGTTGTTGGTCTGTTTGCGTGTCAAGTTGTAACTATCTGTTTCTCTCTCTCACAGGGGTCTACAAGCTAAATGTCTTAGTGTAGTGGGTGCATGGAAACCACCTGTGGCGGTGAGGGGGTGGTGTTACAACATTAAAGGAAACAAACTGTGGTCAGTGTTTGTCGTGAGAACAGAGAGGTGATGTTAATACACAGAATGCAATTGTTCATATCTACTCAGCGACTGTATACTACTCATGCTCAGTGGTGGGAAAAAGTACTCACATGTTTTACTTAAGTAAAAGTATTAATACTGCAATGTGGAAATAGATCTGTTACGAGTAAAAGTCCGGAATATAAAATAATTGTTTTTCATAGTTTGACTGATGAAGTGTGCCTTTGCAATTTTCATATTTATGAGTACTATGGAAGCTCTGCTCCTGCTTTCTCTCTTCTCTGCTCTTCTTAACCCATACGGTCTTGAACAATTCTAGAATGCTAGTACACGACCAATTTCTCCCACAATCTCTTACTAATTGCATTAGCGTCTGTATTAAAGGGATAGTTCACCCCCAAAATGACTTTATTTCTCTATCGATTACTCACCCCATGGAGCCTTGAATTCATGGAGTTTTTTTGTTTTTAATGCATTCCTAAGCCAATGGTTTGATGACCGACAGAGTCTCAAAGAGTCTCCATTGAGTCTCCGCCGGTCATCAAATTATTGACTCAGGAATGCGACAAAAACAAAACAATCTCCATGGATTCAATGCTTTATGGGGTGAGTAATCGATAGAAAATAAGTCATTCTTTTGTGTGAACTATCCCTTTAATGCCTGTGTTACGTCTTCTTAGTCGTTGTTTTGCTTAGAGTTTATAAAAATGGGGCAATGGGGTAATTTAGAGACCATCTTGGAAAGTGGCATGCAGGGGTAGATGGTAGATTATTCACCACTAGAGGGCCCTCTTTACCATTGTAACGGTGCCGTACCTAGGCAATTGGGATTAGTAATTGACCTCACTCTGTAATTAGGTCAATTTAAGAATATTCACAGAGCTTTTCTCATGGCCTTAATTGCTGCCTGTTGTTGTGTTCACATATTATAGTGTTACAGGGCTTTAATTTCTGTTTGCAGAACCACCAGGTTCACAAATTGAGTCTGTTTCCTATTGTGGTAAAGTACTACCCTGTGCATTGCTTCCACTGACACTAAAGTGGGTTAAATGAATACCATGACGTGTCAAATGCATTCTGACCAGTGCACCGGATGTCCATATGGTGTAAAGTAACTAAGTACATTTACTCAAGTACTGTAGCCTACTTAAGTAAGATGTTATGGTACTTTTACTTTACCGTAGTACTTCCAATTTTCAGTACTTTTACTTCTACTCCACTACATCCCAGAGGCAAATGTTGTACTTTTACTCCACTACAATTATTTGAAAACATTAGTTCCTAGTTACTTTGGAGATTTTGATTATCATTACAAAACATACATTAACCACTTCAGCCTCATGCATACTTAGGCTATTTGAAAATAGCCAATCTACAAGCTCACAATGCGTCGCTATGCAACGCGTTGTGAGCTTGTAGATCTGCTATTTTCAAAGCATTTTCATACACTTGTGAAATGGGTCATTCTGCAAAATGAATACTTTTACTTTCAGTACTTAAGGTTATTTTAATGCGAACACTTTTGTACTTTTACTCAAGTACATTTTGAGTATTTCTACATTGCAGTGTTGATACTTTTACTTAAGTACAAAATGTGAGTACTTTTTCCACCAGTGTATGTATGTATGCATGCGTGCATGCATTCAACACTCTTCTAGACAGCTGACTTTGTAGGTGCCACACCATCAAAAACTATGGTGAATATGAAACCCCCGCGACTGTGGTGACAGGATGTGTCATGTAAGCCTGGAGACAACATCAAAACAACCCTCTTTGCGGCTGTGTGTGTGTGTGTGTGTGTGTGTGTGTGTGTGTGTGTGTGTGTGTGTGTGTGTGTGTGTGTGGGGGGGGGGGGGGGGGGTCATAGTGGAAATAAGAAACCATTAACATACATAATCATACTCTATTATATGAATTCCTGTAATACATGACATATGAAATACGAATAAGATACACATGTAATAATAAGAATAGATAATAAGACTGCAATCAGTCTAGCCCATGTTGTGTGATAAATTATACGGTTGGGATAGTTATAATAATTTACTAAATTTTGTCACTGTACATTTGCACATAGGATGGGTGAATAAAGAGGACACAGTTCACATTACTAACTATTAGGAGCAGTTGGGTGCTAAGCTAAATAATTTCCCTTCAAATGTAAATAGTAGCCTATTAGTATGGCGGCTGTTCGTGGCTCTGCTGTACGGGACCAAGACATGGCACACACAATGCATGTGGTGCTGATCTATATAGTGACTTGAGAGATCATGCCACAGATTTACTTAAGTAAAAGTCTTGTATTCAAAATGAGTAAAAGTAAAAAAAAAAATAATAATAAAAAAATAAAAATAAAGTGAGTCCCTGGACCCCACAATGAGAAGCAGTGGGTCTAGAGCATTTTTTATTTTACCTTAACCACTTGAACCCTGGCATCCATTTGTCTGAGGAGAACTTTAGCCAAAAATAGCCGATCTACAAGCTCACAACGCCTCGCAGCGCGAGGCGTTGTGAGCTTGTAGATCGGCTATTTTTTGGCAAAGAGGCGTAAGAGGTAAAAAAAAAGACCACGTAAACAAAAAATGTTAAATCTGAAACACAATTTTATACGATATAGAGGGGTTTCCCTGCTTCATCTCTCTCTCAGCTAGGGGGTCCTTGGCCTGAAAATGTTGAAGACCCCTGGTCTAGTGTCAGGCAGTGAGCAGGTGATATGGGACTAGACACTTGACGCACCTCATGATGAGTGTTGTGCAACAGGGCAGCAGTCATTCAGGCGCCGAAATAACCGGAATGATGAGAATTATACTAGAATTCACACCTTCATACACAATTATGCAGAAACTTGTGCACTGTGCAATAAGAGTTCAAGGAAAGAGACAGGGTTGTTAACCACACACACGCAAGTGTGCAGGCAGGCACGCACGCACACACACACACACACACACACACACACACACACGGGCAAGAAGAATATTTTTTTTTTCTTTTTTTCTTTTGCTTTGAGGCATAGGGGGCAACCGGGGTCAAAAGTAACACTACTAAAATGTTCCTTCATAATTCACAGACTACTTGAAATATACTAGTCATCCTTTGATATAACAAACATATATTTGTGCCATAATTAATGCCATTTATGAGCTTTCACTAGTAAGGACAAGACTAACATTACTTTGAATGCAATAAGTCAGAGTATTAGTAACAGTGGTTTGTGGGCAATTGTAAAACTGTGAAAATAAGTAATTGAACCACTATATCTCGCCTACATTTTAATTCATAGATTACATTTTTTTCAATTTAGTTTTTTCGAATGTACTGTATGTCTATTTTCAATTTACATGTATTTTTACTTTGAAATTTAGTGAAATATGTTCATTTTACATAAAAGTATGTAATCCCAGACAAAAACAATGTGTAACACCATCACTGTGCCCCCCTCGGGCAGCCACGAATCCCATATCCTATAGCTAGAAACATCTAGATTAGCTGCTAACGTTAATCTGTGACCAATAACAGAGATACAATTCATCTATGTTTAAATCAGCTGTCATCTAAACTTTAGACAGTATAAGGAAAATACTACACATTAAAAAAAAAACTTTTACACCTCACAATCTGTTTTTGTTGAAAACTTCTGCTGAGATGAAATGATCATTCTACCCTCCATATGGCAGAGAGAGGACCCTACTGAGCATGTGCAGAAGAAGTCTCATCCCTCTAGTTTATTTCTGATTAGAATCATTGAGTGCGTTACATTTGCCCCCCCTGTTACTTTTTACCCCAGTCTCACTACACATTTATGTCCATATAAGCCCCCCCCCCCTCTCCCTCTCCTATATTTTCCTGCAGTCCATCCCTTTATCATCATGCAACTCACATTAAATGTGCATGTGTGCATGTACAGTATGTGCAATGCACAGGCCGGTACAGGCCTGAATGCTTGACCCCTTCAGTGGCTTCGTTATGCATGGTTTGGATCCACCTGACCCCATAGGGAACGATCACTACTTATCAATACAAAGTTATTCTGAGTGATCACCTTGATCCTATGATGACAAATGTTATAGAGAGCACTCTCCACCACCAAATGAGCGAATGTGTGTGCATTGCACTTACGTACATGCCTAGGTACCTAGAATTAAGGAAATGAACTGTGGTTCATTTTGAGAACGGAAAGCTGACAGGGGTTATGTTAATGCCTCTCTCGTAACCCTGTGCGTGCATCCTGAATGCACTGAACAGATGCACCAATATGCTTGAAAAAAACACGGTCTAGTCACGCATTAGAAGGACAATATCAGTCTTCAGAACCAAGGACGGGTGTTTTCAATGAATCTAACATGGTTCAAATGGAGTTTGAAGTTACAATGGGTTTGTATAGGAAGGGGGCGTGTTTGTTAAAATGAATATCAGATATCTAAATACTGAATCATCAAGCCACTTGAAAACTGTCTGGGGTGTTCACAAAAGCCGTTAAGAAGACGTTAATATCCCTTTAAGAGGAAAAAAGGAATCGCAGCCACAGGTCATAAGTAATAAAATGCAGCAAGTTCCTGAAGAAAGTAACCTTGAATCTTGAAGGAGGCCGGTTCATGATGTGAACACGTCTCTGAGTGAATGTGTGGGTGCACTGTACCTGCCGCTCAAAGTGTGTGTGTGCATGTGTGGGGGGGGGGGGGGGAGGGGTACATCAGAGTCATGCTGCTGGCAGATATGCTGACACAAACACACACACACACACACACACACACACACACACACACACACACACACACACACACACACACACACACACACACACACACACACATCAAGAAACTTTATGAAGTTGAAGGTTAGAGGGAAGGGGGAAGAGGGAGTACCAAAGAAAGAGGGAGTCCCGTTTTGTGAAGTTGAAGGTTAGAGGGAACAGGGAAGAGGGAGTACCAAAGGAAGAGGGACTCCCGTTTTGTGGCTGTTGCAGGCGGACATGCTGACACAAACACACGCACTTCAAGAAGCTCTCTACACACTACCGGGTGGGATAGGTGCACAGTTCAAGTAAGCACAGCAGCATACAAGGGGGACAATTTGTGTACCATTTATTCAGCTCATATTGGGATGGCGTATCTTTCTAAATCCACCATTGGTATCAAAATGTACTTAAAGTTTCAAAAGTAAAAGTACTAAAATGTTTGAAAATAGCAGATCTACAACGCGTCGCGATGCGTTGTGAGCTTGTAGATCGGCTATTTTCAAATAGCCTGTGTATAAAATAGGGCTGAAGAGGTTAATGTATGTTTTATAACGTAATCATTTATATCTACAAAGTAACTGGTAACAACATCTTTCAAATAATTGTAGTGGAGTAAAAGTGCAATATTTGCCTCTGAGATGTATGGAGTAGAAGTAAAAGAATAGACAATTGGAAATACTCCAGTAAAGTAAAAGTACCTCAAAATTGTACTTGAGTAAATGTACTTAGTTACTTTACACCGCTGCTCACCACCATCGTCAAAAACACCAAATTATGGAATATATATATTATATATATATATTTAGGGCACGGTCACACCGCACTTTTATTTTACCTACGGGGCGGAATCTGCCAATACTTGGTCAATGCAAATGCGTGGATTCATGGTCTTGCGCATCTTTCACTCGAATCCACGCATTTGCATTTGATTGATTGATTGATTGATTGAATATTTTATTAGGAAAAAAAGGTAAAACAGCACAGTTACATTCAAAATACTTTGTCTAACAGGTCCGTTCATGAAAGTCCTTGCGGTCTTGTTTCCAATGAGGGCCTTGGTATTCAATTCATAGACATATATAGTGGCACCACAGTTCAAATATCAATACAAAAAAAACAGAAAAAGATAACACTATGTACAACAAAAACAAAAAAAAACCATAGGTAAAATAAAAGTGTGGTGTGACCGCGTGGCCTAAGAATGGTTTTCCATCCCTCTAATATAGTTCCACACAGTTGTACAATCTATGCCTATAGGTGTGAATGATGAATGCTGAATGAATGCTGATGACGCGGCTCTGTTTCCTATAATAAACTTTACGTTGGTTTACCCTCCAATTTGTCACATGTCTCACATGTAGGTGGGTGGAAACCCAAGGGGGAAGGGGGGGGGGGGGAGGGGGGCGTTGTAGTACCTGGAATTAAGGAAACAAACTGTGGTCAATGTGAAAACAGCTAGCTCGGAGGTGCTAAGTTAGTATGAATACATAACATTGTGTGTGCGTGTGTGTGCGTGTGCGTGCGTGTGTACAGGGGCATCATGGTTTTGAGTTACTGCCTCCGTTGCAGTGGTTTGAGTGTTGCATCTACACCCACACACTCATTTACTTTAAAATAAAATGTTACCGAAGGTTTATTTTAAGTGCTTAGATTGAACACGTTGATACCGATTCAATGAATCGTCAACAATATTTAATTTCATTACCAACTGTAACTCAGTGCTGTTAAAAATAATAATGAAGTGCATCTATGATTTAAACAAATAAAGGGATATCTTATTTGTCTGCCTACTTATAATAATGTTGATCTTCAAGACATTTATGAATGTGTATCATTTATTTGTCGCTGAGCTTATTCCTAATTCTTTAACCTGTCTGTCTGTCTGTCTGTCTGTCTGCCTCTCCGTACGTACGTATGTACGTTCTTCATCTGTAAATCACAATCCACAAACTACTGGCTGGATTGCCAGTATTGAATTATAGAATGTTGACCCTCTGACAGTACCACTTATCAACTAGTAGGATCTAGATTTATCAATAAAAGAGCAGGGAGACTAAATGTAACCACATACTGTGTTATATTGTATTAACATACTCTACAGATGGCTTAAAATATAAATGTATTAACAAAAAAAAAACAAGTGTGTGTGTCTGTCTGTGTGTGTGTGTGTGTGTGTGTGTGAGAGAGAGAGAGCATGGGAGTGCAGAACGCATAGAGTAGAGACATATTGGTTTGCGTCTGTGTTTGCGTCTGTGTGTGTGTGTGTGTGTGTGTGTGTGTGTGTGTGTGTGTATGTGTGTGTGTGTGTGTGTGTGTGTGTGTGTGTGTG